>NW_015168699.1:428592-443413 GCF_001447785.1 Gekko japonicus
ACGGGGGGGGGGGGCGCCAGAAGGGATCCTCGCCTAGGGCGCAAAATAAGCTGGGGCCGGCCCTGCTGATCAGCACTTGATGGCTCACAGCTTCATGTGTGAGAAGCATGGCGGTATATGAATACAGAAGTGCTCACAACAACAACAGAGAGGCCACATGGGACTTTAGTCTCTGGAGGCAGGACTGGCAAGCAAGCAGCAGCAGGCAGAACTTAGTGCCTTTCCTGATAGCCACTCACAAGCTTCGTTACCGATCCCTGACATTATTCATCCTAGCAACCCTTTTCCTTCCCCGCCCCTCCAAATGTAGGCTGCTTTTACAGTAATGAGAGCCATGTAGTATGGTTATAAAGGACGAGTCAAAATAATGCAAAACAAGTTTGTTTGTTTTTTGTTTTGTTTTGTAGAACTCTTCATTGGAATGGGTGTTAAAAAAAAGGAAGGGGGAATGGAAAAAAAAAAGATGCCCCAGACCATGACTGAGGTGGGCCTTAAGAGGCCACTTCTCTGTGTCCTGAGAAGAAGAATTCTCCCGCTAGGTGGGAACAGAGAAAGTGGCACTGGGCTGACCTGGTGTCAAGTTACACCTTCGGCCTTCTGGGAAGAAGGTGGGGTAGTTCAAAGGCCCCATTGGGACTGACGTGTACTGTATGAGGTGTCCAATTTATAGGGGTGCCAAACTCCACATGAGACCCAGGGATCTCCCAGTATTAGTTGATCTCCAGATCACAGGGATCAGTGCTCTTGGAGAAAATAGCTGCTTTGGAGGGGTCACCTCTATGTAGGGTTGCCAGGTCTGGGTTGGAAAATACCTGGAGACATTGGGGGTGGAGCCAGGAGAGGGCGGGGGTTGGGGAGGGGAGGGGCCTCAGCAGGGTACAATGCCATAGAGTCCACACTTCCCTTTTCACAGGGGGAGCCGATCTCTGTCAGCTGGAGATCAGTTGTAAAACCGGGAGATCCCCAGGCCCCACCTGGAGGCTGGCAACCCTACCTCTATGGCATTATACCTTGCTGAAGCCCCTCCCCTCCCCAAACCGTGCTTTCCCCAGGCTCCTCCCACAAAATCTTCAGGTAATTCCCAACCCAGAGCTGGCAACCCTACCGATTTAGATCAGAACCACGGCCAACATGAAGACGGGCATTCATCTGCTTTCCTGCCATGAAATGGTCCTGGAAGGTTGTTTGGCCCATCGTGGAAACCCATCTGTGCCCTGGGATGCAAGTGGGCTTCCCCAGTGGGTCAAATATCACCCCCCCGGACAATTTCTTGCTAGAAAAAATAGTGTGTGGGGGGGCTAGGCCCCTCTAAGCTGTGGAGTCTTGTGAGCAAAAATTATACTTTGTGAGCTAATGGTATTATGTGAGCAAGCATAACTTAGTTTGCTCTGGAGCCATCCTTCCTGAGCTAAGACAAAAATGTGTGAGCCGTAGGCTAAAAAACTGTGAGCTAGCTCACACTAACTCAGCTTAGAGGGAACACTAGTGGGGGGCTAGGCTGAAGTTGGGGTGCCACACTCTAGTGGGGACCTGGGGATCCCCGGGACTGCAGCTCATCTCCAGATTACAGAAATAAGTTCCCCTGGAGAAAAATGGATGCTTTGGAGGGTGGACCCCCTGGCATTATACCTCACCTGAAGTCCCTGTCCTCCCCTGGGCTCTATCCCCAAATCTCCAGGAGTTCCCCAGCCTGGATCTGGCAGCCCTAAACCCCCCCCCGGGTGGGGGGACCTGGCAATCCTAGACTGAGACCCGTTCTGCACGGGTACTATGGCCTCCGTCTGAATCTAGCTCTGTATTCCTGGGAACGGCAACTCACTTGTGTCCAGGGCTTTTTTTGTAGAAAAAGCCCAGCAGGAACTCATTAGCATAATAGGCCACACCCAACAGCAGAAACTCATTAGTATATTAGGCCACACCCCCATGCCTTCCCTTGGCTTGCCCGGGTGCCCTGCGGCTGCGGGAAGCCTTCCCTTGGCTTGCCCGGGGTGCTTTGGAGGGTAAACTGCCTTCCCTTGGCTTGCCCGGGTGCCCCCGATACTTCCAGCCCCCCTCCAGCCTGCCTGCCTGCCTCAGAGTCACCGTGGGGATCATTCTCCAGGCCTTCCCTCTGAGGCCTTCCCTCTGTAGCCACACATGCAGAAGTTCTGGCTGTATTGGGTGTGGCCAACTCTGAAGCCAGCCGGAACTCCGTTCCGGTGCGTTCCTGCCCAAAAATAGCCCTGCTTGTGTCTGTTACACAGGGTGGGGATCCCAGCCCACGTAATCCACAATCCACGCATCAGCCCTGCCATGCAGAGATTCAATCCTCCTCGAAGGAGAGGTGATTTTGCCATATCTCTGCACTGGGAGCCCTTAAATGATCCAATCCGTATTTATTTCTTGTGATACACTAACAATGATGAGGCAGCGCGGTAATTTTTACGACTTCTATTTATTGTCCCATCAATTAACAGGATAATGCTTGCAGGAGAGAAATAAAGAGGCAATGAACTGTGTTTGTGGGTGTTTAAACATCCAAACAAAGCTAAGATGTCTGACAGCACAAAGGCAGCTCACAGAAAGGATATCTCCACCTTGGGGCTGCTTCCATGGGGGGAGGGTGATCCCCCATTGTGCCAGAGTATATTTTGAACCTTATTTCCTACTGCTCAAGCAGGTAGCCTTTTGAAACCAAGGAAGAGGCAAGGGAAATGGGAACGGAAAAAGGAGGTGCCTTAAAAAGAAGAAAAAGAAGAGAGATTGGATTTATACCCCGCCCTTCACTACTCAAAGGTGTCTCAGAGCGGCTTACAAACTCCTTTCCCTTCCCCTCCCCACAGCAGACACCCTGTGAGTTAAAAGAAGAAGAAGAAGAAGAAGAGATTGGATTTATACCCTGCCCTTCACTACCCGAAGGAGTCTCAGAGCGGCTTACAAACTCCTTTCCGTTCCCCTCCCCACAACAGACACCCTGTGAAGTAGGTGGGGCTGAGAGAGCTCTGACAGAAACTGCTCTTTTCCAAGAACAGCTCTGACAGAACTATGGCTTGCCCAAGGCCATCCAGCAGCTGCAAGTGGAGGAGTGGGGAATCAAACCCGGTTCTCCCAGATTAGAGTCTGCGCACTTAACCACTACATCAAACTGGCTCTAAAAGAGCGAGTCCTCTTTCACCAAGCTTGCAGCTTTGGGTGGGGGGGATGCACATGGAGTGGTGAGGATGGGAGGGCACACCTGCCTGGCCAGCCAGTTCAGCCAAATTGGCTTCTTCCTGCCTCCTTCTTTCAAACGGAAGTGACGCAAAGACAAGGGCCCCATAGGGTCACCAACTCTGGGTTTGGAAATACCTGGAGATTTGGGGATGGACTCTGGGAGAGTGCAGTTCAGGAGGGGAGGTGTTATGTATTGGGACTGAATCGTTGCAGGTAGGATGCACCAGAGACTGGCTGAGCTTGGAGCATAAGAAAAATAACCTACCAGGACTCTGGAAGGAACCAATCAAGTAGTAATGTTATTTAAAAAGCCTATCATGGGGAGTGGGGTGTGTTTTTAGTTGTGGCCATTGCATGCTATTTAACAGAGCTGAGGCTCTGGGGTCTTGTTCTTGCTGAAATCACTAATAAAGTAGAGCTGATCACTAGACTTGTGGTCTGTTCATCCATGGAACCCACTATTTAACAGTGGCGACGAGGGTGGGATCCTGTTGAGCGAGCTGAGAGCCCATCTGCACCGCATCGCGCACCGAGCTCCAGTGCCACGCGCACTGCATCGCAACCGGGACCATGGCTGCCACTCCAGGACATCTGCTGGAATTTGACTCTGCTCACCCACAGCTTTGGGAGAGCCGGGTGGAGAGGCTCAAGTACTTCGTACTGTTCTAGGACATCAAGGGTGAAGGGAAGAAGAAGGCTCTCCTGCTCAGTTCCTGCAGGATCGCAACCCTGAGGCTAGTCTCAGTAGTCTCATTAGGGCATAATGCCCTCCCAAAGCAACAAGAAAATAAAGAGCTGCACCTAGGGTTGCCAAGTCGTTGCCAGCTGCTGGCAGGGGAGGGGGCTCCAGGCTGCTTCCCTAGACATCACCGTGCTGGGCACATCGTGCAGAGGAAGCTCTAGCATTTGGCCAGAAACTCTATAGTGACCATAGAGTTTTCAGCCAAATGCTAGAGCATCTCCTGTGTGATGTGCCTGGCATGACGACATCATCTCCAGGTGATGTTATTGTGATGGGCACGTTGGGCATGCTGGGGCTCTTTGGGGGGCAGGGTTTCCCCCCCCCCGGCCAGCTGGCCAGTGGTGAATTGGGCCCCCAGAAATCAGGGGAACCCCACCCCATCAGGGGGATGACAACCGTAGCCACACCAGTCACAAGAGAGTAAAAAAATAGGGCCAAGGCTGATGGTGAGTGATAAAATAAAATATATTCTTACCTGATTTTGCACCATCAGCCTTGGCCCTATTTTTTATCACCTTCCAAAGCAGCCGTTTTCTCCAGGAGAAGTGGAATAAATGTTTTTAATCTTTTAAGCATGTAAATAAGCATTTTATGTGGTCTGAAGGTCAGTCGTAACTCTCTCTCACTCACACAAAGAAGGAGCATGCTCTCCATCTTTGGCACCATGGATGCAAGACAGGCCTTCTCCATCCGGATCCATCCATCCTAGCTAGTTAGATTCTCTCCCTATCTCTCACCTATACTATCTAGAATGGAGTTCCTTTAATAAAGGACCCTTATTAGTTTGAAACTGACAAGTGGCTCTGTGTAACTTTATAACTTTGCTACCACACACAGTACCGAGAAGCTGCTTCATGTGCCCTGCTGCCTATCAGAGATCCCTGGCTATAGCATACCAGTGAATCTAACAGTGCTCACAGTGAAGGATGCTGGGACAGTGCTGGGGGGCTCTGCAACTCACCTGGCTGCTTCTTGCTCCTTGTGGCCCAGGGCTGCTGGGAGCAGTGGGCGGGGCTTGTTGCATGTGCCCACCCCCTGGGCTCTTTACTGCTGGAGCTCCGCTCCTGTGCGCTCCTGCAGGAAATGACCCCTGGAACAAACCCTACTATCTGTCTGGTTTCCATTCCTTTCTAATGATAAAGGAACATTGGATAAGAAGTACCTACAGCCCTTCCTTTATTTTCGTGGATCCACAGCAGAAAAGGTTTGCCATTTTATTGTTCTAATTATCTGAGGCTCAACCAGAACTTACAGTTGTAAAGCCCAGTGAGACTTTACCCATTTTATTCTCTGCCTGACAACATTGCCACAAAAGCTTTGATTCTGCACTTCACAATTCCTTTCTCCCCCCCCCCCCTTTTGTTTTAAGCTGAATCACAGCGTATGTGTTTCCACTATATTATCTCTGGTAATCACTTTTTTAATGCTTTGGAAACAATCTGAAAATTGCTCTTTGATAACCGGGGATGGGATCGTTGAGGCCACGCTGCACAAAACGGCAATTGTGCAATCATCATTTGTAAAGAGAAGCCGTTATCAAAGTAATTGCAGGGAACATCTCCAGGACTCCTCTTGGAGTCAGGAAAATTTGAAACTTATGCCTCATGCAGGAATTCCCCCTCTGAATAATTCACAAGGCTTGATTTAATGTTACAGTTAATTTTTTAGATTTTTGCAGCCAGGAAACGGCACTCGGTGTACATCCTTTTGGGGGGAGGAAGAGAGAGGGCAGCAATGGAACAGTGTGATCAGGGAATATAATTATACAGGGATTTCAAGACTCCTCGATAACAAGCTCTTTCTTGCATGAAAGGAATCCAAAGAACAATGAGTTCCCAGGCTGGAGGCAGCAGGGAAGAGGGCCGCATGCAAGTCTGAGGATCATACTACCCTCAGCTAAGCATCATTCCACACATAAGCTCAGCAGCAAGCTTGGACTTGCCCTCCAGTGCACACTCAACAGGGACCACAATCGATCACAGCCCCCCCCCCCCGGGGAGGGGAGAGACACGCTGCATGTGTTTGGTGCAATCACAAGTTACTTTTCTTTTAAAATAAAGTTTTATTAGTTTATATACAGAAAAGGGGGAAAGAAGGGGGAAAAAGGGTACAGAGTTACAGGGGTCATTTCCTGCAGGAGCACACAGGAGCAGAGCTCCAGCAGTATGGAGCCCAGGGGGTGGGGCACATGCAACAAGCCCCACCCCCTGCTCCCAGCAGCACTCAGTCGGGCCATGAGGAGCAAGAAGTAATCAGGTAAGTTGCAGAGCCCCACCCCCCGCCTTCAGGTACAAGCTCTCCCTCCTCTGTGAAAGCAGATCTGCATGTTCCCCCCCATAGCTAGCAATCCAAAACAGTCCAGTGGAGCCTGAGCGGTGGGTGTTGCCTTCGTTCTGACACACTTTCGGTGATGTCAGGGGTGTGGCACATACAAACAAGTTATGCTAATAAGTTATGATAATGAGCTCCTGCACCTCTTTTTCTACGAAATGACCCCTGCAGAGTTATATATATATAAAAAACAAATTAACATTCTGCATGCAAATCTCCTCCTGAAAGTTTCACAACTATTATAACCATCTTATTGTTCTTCATTCAGTCTTAGTTTCTCAGTCCTTCTGTTCTAACCAGTCATAGAACGCCCTCCATGGCCCCATAAATTCTTCTTCCATTTTTCCTTTCGGAATATTTTTCAATCTGTCGATTTCAGCACATTCCATAATCTTCGTTATCAACTCATTAAACACTGGGATTTCCAGTGTCCTTCATGTCGTTGCAGATAAGATTCTAGCCGCTGTTATAACATGTAAAAGTAACCCCAAGTTACTTCTTAAAGTGGAGCATTCTGTGCATGCAGAGCAGCAAAAAACCAGGGGAAATGACTCCCCTGTCCGGTGCTGTTCCCACTTGGGAAAATGGCTTTGGGAGGAAGGCGCGAGGAGCCCTCCCTCCCCACACAGCATTCTGATCCAAATCCGGTTTTCCTTTGTTTTTCAAAAGCCACTCCCTGCAGCTGCCGCGTGGCTGTGGGGAACCTGAGTTGGATCCAGGGAACTTGAACCCTTCTGATTAAAAACCTGAATGAGTAGTTTGGCCCTACCTTGGGACATACTGGAAAGGATCAGTAGTTTAGGGTTATTGAGAAGATTCAATCGTCTAAAAACATAAGCATGTAAAGGGTTATTGAGAAGATTCAATCGTCTAAGAACATGAACATATAAGAAGAGCCCTGCTGGATCAGACCCATGGTCCCTCTAGTCCTGTATTCCGTCTCACACAGTGGCCGACCAGCTCCTCTGGAGGGCCAACAACAGGGCACAGAGGCTGAGGCCTTCCCCCATTAAGAACATCTGAAGAGCCCTACTGGATGAGACCAGGGGTCCATCTAGTTCAGCATCCTGTCTCACACAGTGGCCAACCAGCTCTTCTGGAGGGCCAACAACAGGGCACAGAGGCCGAGGCCTTCCCCCATTAAGAACATCTGAAGTGCCCTACTGGATGAGACCAGGGGTCCATCTAGTTCAGCATCCTGTCTCATACAGTGGCTAACCAGCTCTTCTGGAGGGCCAACAACAGGGCACAGAGGCCGAGGCCTTCCCCTGATGTTGCCTCCTGTCTCTGGGATTCAGAGGATTAGTGCCTCTGAATGTGGAGGTTTCCCCTCAATCACCATACCCTGTAGCCACTGATAGACTCATCCTCCATGAATCTATCTAATCCCCTTTTAAAGCTGTTTATTCCTGTGGCCATCACCGCATCCTCTGGCAGCAAATTCCACATTTTAATCGCCCTCTGTGTAAGGTAGTACTTCCTTTTGTCCGTGCTGTCTGGCATACAACGTTATCAGAATCTCAGTAGGATTTTTACATTAAAAACAGTATCACCTCTAGGCAGGGTTCCCAACAACATGGAAAGAGAGAAATGCCTTACCCCATGAATAAGAGGCTTCATGGGATGTTATTTATCAGATGATGTTACTTACCTTCATGCCTGGAAAGCTTCAGTTTCCAATTTCTAAACATTTAAGTCTCTTAAAGTGGAAAGATCATTTAGTCACCAGGCTGTTGGCAGTGCTCCCCATGGGTTTCAGTGAAGATGCTGATTATATGGTTGTAATGTGTGCTCAGGGTTTATTATTCTGTCATTGTCTGCCATTATTTGGCATTTAGTTTGGTGCATTTTCCCATGCCTTATAGTGGTTGAATTTTGCACTTATATTGCAATGTCTTTGTGTTAGGGCTATATACCTTTAAGGCAAAGGGTTAGGTGTGCTAGCCTTTGGGAATTCTTTGAAGGTGGATTGAATTGTGTAATCAAGAGTTTGACCTTTCTAGTCTATAAATACCAGGAGACCCTCATTCTCTATAGGAGCATTCAACACTGCATAGTCCTGTAGAGAGGATGGCTGGTTTGATGAAAGGTATTTATTTTGGATGCAGGACTTTTGGGACTTACAACAAATGCATAAAGCTTAAGTGCTTTTTTGAGGTCTTGCACTTCCAATGAGAAAGTGCCTGTTCTTTTTTTAACATCTATCAGGGGCATGTTTAGAACAGAGAGGAATTGTGTTTATTCACTTTTCTTTTAATCTTTGCTCAGTTCTGCTGCATAGAGAAAATATATGTGTGCTTTATTCTTTTATTAAACTTGGAAATCTGATTTCTATATCCACACCGTGCCTGATTTAGTTACGTTTGCCAAAGGAAAAGTAAGCAGAGCGGCAGTTTGATCCTTCTGTCCCCAAGTGTGTGAAACAGAGCAGAAGTCCCACATCTCCAGTAAGAGAAAAGCTTGTATGACTAGGTGATGATGCAGGGTTCCCACTAAGCTAAGTTAGAGTGAGCTAGCGCACAGTTTTTTAGCCTCCAGCTCACACATTTTTGTCTTAGCTCAGGAAGGATGGCTCCAGAATGAACTAATTTATGGAGTAGCCAAATTGCTCTCTCACAGCTTTAATGCCAGTAACTCATAAAGTAGAATTTTTGCTCACAAGACTCCACAGAGGGAACATTGGTGGTGGTGTAAATATCAAGCAAACAGGGGTTATAGGAGACTAAAGGAGTGACAGGCATCACCAGGGATGGACACAGAACTTCCAAACTCGTGGACAGAAATGGAGCCTCAAGAGAATCCTTTCTCCACAGTAAATATAGAAGTAGCTATGGAAAATAGGCATATGCTCACAAGATTAACTTGTGTGATACCTGTTCCTTCCACATCATCATTAAAACAGCTGAACCATTATAACATTATAAACACTCTATGGATATTAAAGTTAACATACAAACAAAAGGGGGAAAGTAGGTGTCGGAGCAATTTTCAAGGCAGATTTTTCTGCATATATGGTGACTGCATCCTCTAATAATTTTTGGAAAAGGGTTATTTGAATGATGTAGTGTATCCAGCCCTGACAGGGCCGGGCATGTCCGGACTTGTCCAGGGACAAAACCTCAAGCTTCGCGCCTAAAGACAATGGGTCAGTAGGATCCTAGACTGGCCCAATCAGAGGGCCAGGTCCCAGACCGTGAGGCCAATAGGCCTCTCGGTTACTGTAAATAGCCTATCGGGAAGTGGGGTGTGTGTTATGGTGGCGGGTCCTGAGGGAATATAAGCTGGCCAGCGAGCCGGCCAAGGTGTTTTGTTAATGACTAATAAAAGTATGTTTAGCTGAAATCACTCTCCGTCGGCATACTTTCCAAATGATTAGAGACAGCTGTTGCTGGCTAGGTCATCAGATGCAGGCCCATCGCATGGTTCTTGCTTGCAGGCTTGAGAGAGAAAGTCCGTCCCACGCCAGACAGTCCATGTTGTGGGGGGATAGAAGACATAGCCTCTTCTCACCTGTTGGTAGAACAGCTGGCCTCCCACTCTCTGAGTGAGGCATGTTTTCAGATCTCCTTGCCTCTGCCCATGAACCCATTAGCTAATCAGGACACGCTTAGCTAATTGGCACTGGTAGGTTGAAACAACTTAGGGAGACTCCCAAGGACGGTGCTGTTAACAGCCAAAAGCCACAGGTGCATGTTGCTTTTAGCAGGTGGGCCAGGGGCCTGCCAAAACTTATAGTCTAAGGAAAGTGATAAACCCAAACAACGTAAAGGCTTAATGGCAGCTATTCCTTATAAGTCCCTATTTAACTGATGGTCAAATTGAATTCAACATGCTAAGAACCGAACTGTGGCATTGTTGAAGCACTTCCATGGCTGTTTTTTCCTGTCCAGCAGCCAAACAAATTATTCTGGAAACTCCAAGCAGGGCGTGAATGGCTACCCACCACCATTTGCTCCAACCATCCTGCTTTCAAAGATATACTGCCTCTGAATAGAGAGGTTTGATGTCACAGGAAAGGGTCTGTATGTATACAGTTTCTACACTTCCTCATGCGCAAAACAGCGTGATGCATTTGTATTTTGTATGTGGTATAGTGTATTAGTAGTAGTAGGCGTACAAATTGATTTTTCAAAATAGTGGGTGGCCTAACACAGTGGCCACGCTCCTGGGAATGTCTGCCAAAGATAATATGCCCTCAGGCAGTCTCCAGCCTCATCCACGACTTGTCTCTTTAAAATAACGACTCCCATTTGTGCCACAATATGTTATGATAGCACTATTCTAATGGCCTAGAAATTCACTGGGAGCATATACCAGTAATTCATATAAACTGCATGTATTAAACTAACCGTCAACCTTAATAGCTCCTGATAACAAGGTACATACCAGTGAAGTGGTTATAACTCAGAAATATTACACGATGCTTGCAAATTTCTCACCTAAGGCAGAGTCTCTTAAATCATCTGGATATTTACAGACGCTACCACTTGATAAGCAGTAATAGATATGATAATTTTTATTTTATTTTTTACTTCTTTCAGCTAACTTTTCAAAATCAGCCTGCTTTCAGTATTCCAAGGTAAGTCTCTGCAGACGATGATTGTCTGCTAGTTTCTGGACCGAAGACTCCTTGCAGTCGTTGGTTGAACCTAAAAGAAACAAAAAAAAAGTGAATATTCAGTGCCAGAAAAAAGCCTGATCGCAGCATACTTGCAAAGAAACCATTCCCCAGGTCTGTGAGGGGGGGGAGGGGTTCCTGCTCAAATCAGTTGTCTCAAATCTAGCTTGGCTGCAGCTTCCCAGAATTTAAGGAAGGAGGACAGGGCAGTTGCTGAAAGTTGCTACAGTTCTGTGGTTCCTGCCCATTTCCAGCTTAGCTAAACCTTGAACTAGTGAACCTGCCAGAAACATGCCCCCCCCAGTCCTTTGGCGACTGTGTGGAAGTTGCCTAGTCTCCATTTTACCGTGACGTTATACAAATTAATATCCAGTCAAAAATAGGAGATTGAAGTCACAACGAGGAGGAAGATCTTGTATTTAATTGCAATCAAACACGGAAAACAGTTAGGCCAAGCGACCCATCAAAATTGACTGCTTTCTGAGCCCAACCAGGAAATGCATGAAGTTAAATACTTAATATGACATCATCATACCATCATCATGAAAATAATATTCAGAAAGCATAATTGGTTACAGAAAATTAAACAACATTTAAATGGAAATCTCCTTATTGGTCAAATGTAAGAAAGGTGTGTCTATACAATAGTGTCACGTATTTACTTGACCTGACCTGAGTCGTATCGGCCAAGTCTTGTTCTCACCCAAACAGAGGTGTTTTTCTCTGATAGGAGTTAAAACTCCTTCTTGACCCAGACACTATGAAGTTATAACCCAAACAATTAGAACCATGAACCTCATACCTTCTTCTGTGGCAAAAGAATGCTATTGCCTTGTCTGTTAACTTCAGCTGGAAAAATACCCTGACCTGCAAAGAGAGGCCTTCTATATAACAGGCCTTCATTACTTCCCAGTAAAATCTTATTAAGAATAAATCTATAAAAACCAGAGAAATATAAATAATCATAAAAGGGGAAAAAATTTTATAGTCCCATCTATACTACAACGAGGAGGCACAGGAAGGTTGTGCCACACCTACCTGCCTGCACTATTACCTCCAGCAGCCACCAACAGATGCCAACCGATGATGTTGTCGGCCACGCTAAAGGCTGCTGCAGAGATCTGGCACAATCCCCCTCCAAGTCCTCTGCCACTGGTCAGAGAAAGCGCCTAGGACTGACAAACACAGACGAACCTGCCTTCTACAGAGCCGAATCACCGGCCTACGATGGTCAGCTTTCTCTTTCCTGTCACCTACTGCCTGGTCCTTTCAACCAGGGATACCTGAGACTAGAAGGTGAGACTTTCTGTCTACGAAGTTGTCGTTCTACTGATAAGCCACAGCCTCCTCCCCACACCGCCATCATTCATGTGACCTATTTTAAAATCCATCAGATGGGTGCTGCCAGGGCTATTTTTGGGCAGGAACGCACAGGAACGGAGTTCCGGCTGGCTCCCAAATTGGCCACGCCTAGCAGGAACTCATTAGCATAATAGGCCACACCCAACAGCAGGAACACATTAGGACTGGCTACATTAGGGGTGTGTGGCTTGACATGCAAAGGAGTTCCTGCTACAAAAAAAAAAGCCCTGGGTTTTGACAACAAACAAGGTAAACAGAATAAGAAGCAAAAGGTGGGTGTGGCTGGATGAGCACACTTCTGGTAACATGGAGGCCTAATATGCTAATGAGCTATGCTGTCAGGCGTGTGGCTAATGAGTTCCTGCTGTTGGGTGTGGCGTATTATGCTAATGAGTTCCTGCTGGGCTTTTTCTACAAAAAGAGCCCTGGATGCTGCCAATCTCCAGGTGGGACCTGGGTACCCCCCAGAATTGCAGCTCATCTCCAGACTACAGAGGTCAGTTCCCCTGGAGAAAATGGGGGCTTTGGCGCTGTGCCCCACCTGAGGTCCCTGTTCTCCCCAGGCTCCGCCCCCACGTATCCAGGAGTTTCCCGGCCTACGTCACCCCCGCCAGCAGACAAGGGGGACCCGGCAACCCTATTCCAAGGTAAACGTCTTCCTCACTGCCCTAGGAGATGCACCAGTACAGACCATGTTAAAAACCACACAAAATCTGCCGTGGCATCAAAATCCAAGCACCCCCCCCCCAAAAAAAAAGCATGTATCCAGTTCTCATCCAAAAAGCTGACAAAAATAAATATCTTTACTTGATTCTTTGCAGTCGGGTGGCAAAGACCAAGCTGCGTGTTTGGGGGAGGGGGTTGAGGGGCAATAATCTGACTTTCTAGGTTAACTGGAACTGGGGTCAACATGTCAGAAGCTGTGGCCTTCCCTCCCTTAGCCCAGATTTCACCCTACATAACCAACCGGCAGACCACTGATCGGGAGGAGCCTTGGGCCCATTCTGCACCTAGCATTCACTCTGCTGTTTTACCAAACCCACCCTGGAACAGGAAAAAGATGCGGCTCAAAGCCTGGGGCCAACGTCGTACTGACTGCAGAGTCACCCCTGAATGGCCATAAAACGGCCTTAAATCTATGCAGATGGCTACCATAAAACCGAAAGATCGAATGAAGCGAAAGCAGCATGCAGTCCGGACGCTGCCGTAAAATCCGACAATTAATTAAAGTGAAAGTGGCATGCAATGCAGAGGGGAATTTCTGTTCCAACGTGAGGTTGGTAAAACAGCGGAGCAAATGCTAGATGCAGAATGGGCCTGGCCGGGGGGGGGGGTTGGAAAGAAGACTCTGCTGCATCTTGAATGCTTCCCTCCCTTTCCGCCCCCACCGATGCCTGCCTCCCTCTGGAGCGCTACTTTCAGTGAGTCACATTCGGTCCTGTCGTTTTTGATATTTTCTAAGCATTGCAAAGTTGTCACTTCCGCCCCATAAACCTGTCCCAGAAAGGAATTAAAAGAAGATGAGAGACAGGGTCGTGAAAAGAAAACATCGGCTCAGTTTTAGTGTATTGGTCTCGGGTCCTCCAACCAGAAAGTCCCCAAGAACAAAAAACATTTACAACAGCATCCCAGGAAATTAATTTACCCCTGACCACAGCATCCTCTGTTCCTCAGAGATAACCTAATCTCCTTAATAGCATTTGATTCAAAGTATTACCTTTTATAGAGAACTGCCAGAATTAATTCTCTTCCTTACTAGCTAACGGGGGGAAAATTATGTTTTACAATAGAAATTTGGAAGCCTGGTACGAGAAAGCCCAATTTGTATCATTCATGAGCACAACCTCCTGACAGCATGGAAAGACGGCTACCTTACACACATTAAAAAAAAGGAAATGAAATAGCAAATGTAACAGTTCTTCTTTTAAAACAATGAACCACCATCGATGGATAGAAGAAACAAAGCCAAAGTTATTGATGGCTAACTCCTTGACGTTTCTTGTTCATTCCTCCTTCTGTTAGCTATACTGCTTATTGAAATTTGAAACAGAATGTGATTGATCTGAATCTTTAAAATCAAACAAGCACATTTCTCCAACTAGTCATGGTCTGTAACAGTAAGGCCTATTATGCACGGGCGTTTTCTTTTGCTTTCAAGTTTTCTTTGTTGTTCTGCATTGATTTCGCTCCCTTCAGCACTCAGTTTGCTTTTTGGTCGCTGTTTCCTTGGGTTATCCGAGAGTGCTTTTGTGCCGATTTTTTCCTTGTTTTGCTTCCAAGCTGAAGGTAATTCAAAAGTATATAGATTCCCTCAGATTTCCCCCCACCCATTTGCCACCCCTCAAAGGTCACCCCCCCACCCACATTGAGGTCGTTCCTCCCACTCTGCACCTTCCACCATCCTCCCCCATTCATCGATGTACAAGCTCTATTTCCCCCTCATTTTAAAAATTTTATATATTTTTTACAAGTGGCATGACTGGTGATACAGACTATCACTAGGCTCGGATTGCCGAATTAAAAAAATTTAAATGACAGGAAAATTTTAAAGGAGCTGTGCAAGGTTTAGTTCCTTG
>NW_015168700.1:0-9059 GCF_001447785.1 Gekko japonicus
GAATAAGGAACCAACTTCAGCCTCCTCGACAAGTGCTCCTTGCTCCACTGTGGCAGCTCTGCCGATGTTAGGTACGTCACCGCTTTTCTCCTGAGCTCCTGATGGGTAGGGAGTAGAGACCTGTCGACCAGTCCCCCCTTTCTGGATTGGGATGCAAGCGGGAGTCCTGTTGGTGCTGCTGTTCTCCGGGGTTCTCCCAGGTCTGTCAACACCTTCCAAACAGAGCCACTCTTCTCCCACAGCTGGTAAGATGAAGAAAGGGGGGGAGGGGGTTTGAGGACAGAGTAAGCTATAAGCTACCTGTTCCTATCTTTCTTCTGATTTCTTCTTCTTCTTCTCTTCTTCCTGTGACTAATGTGCTCTTTCTAGAGCACAGCCTGCAATATCCTGCTCGGAAGGCAGGGCCGGAGAAAACTGGGTTCCAGGGGACAAGCCCCTCCCCTCCATGACTAAAGAGTCTTCCGGCCCTGCCTTCGGAGAGGAGGAGCTATTCCCAGGAGTAAGAAGGACTGCCCCACTCCTGGACCACCAGAGAAATGAGTTTTCAGTTCAGTTCAGTTAACCTTTATTGGCATAAAGATGAGTTTTCACTTAAGAGCTTAAAATAACTAGGTCAACAACTTTTAAAGAAAATATATACAAAGTGATACATAGATGGTATTTATTTCCAGCAAAGTTAGCTAAATTTAATACATCTTTTACAAATATCTGTTGGAAGTGTAAACAAAATGTTGGATCTTATTACCACATGTGGTGGTCTTGTGGAAAGGCCCAATCTTTTTGGAAAATGATCCAAACAACGATACAAGAGATTATCTTAACATCTATTCCTTTTAAACCGGAACTGTTTCTTCTAAATATAATCCCAGAGGTTTATGTGAAAATGGATAAAATAACTGTATTACATTGTGTGACCGCCGCAAGAATAGTTTTTGCGAAATATTGGAAATTAGATTCGATACCGGGTAAAGATGAATTTGTGTATAAATTGTTAAATGTAGTAGAAATGAACAGATTAACAATTATTTTGAAAGGTAAAGAAGAAAAGGATTTTGAAGATACTTGGTCAAAACTATATAAGTGGTTGAAAGTATTTGTAAAAGGTTAAACGAATAGATTATTTATTTTCATTGTTTAAAGCATGGAACTGTGGTAATGTCGTATGTAACTCTATGTCGTTAGCGTTGTAAGAACTGTTACTGAGAAAATAAAAATAACTATACCATCAAGAGCTTAAAAGGAGATGAGACAAATGTATAAGTCTTAGAATCATAGAATCTGAAGGGGCCATACAGACCATCTAGTCCAACCCCCTACCCAATGCAGGACCAGCCTAAAGCATCTCTGACAAACATTTGTCCAGCCTCTTCCTAAGCAGCTGATTCCACCTTTGAACCACTCTGACGGTGAAAACGTTTTTCCTAATATCCAACCAATACCTTTCTGCATGTAATTTAAACCCATTGCTTTGGGTCCTATCCTCTGCTGCCAACTAGAACAGCTCCAAGCTCTCCTCCAAATGACAGCCTTCAAATATTTAAAGAGAGCAATCATGTCCCCCTTCAATCTCCTCTTCTCCAAACTAAACATTCCTAAAGCCCTTAGCCTTTCCTCATAGGGCTCAGTTTCCAGACCACTAATCATCCTCATCACTCTCTTCTGCACCCTCTCGATTTTGTCCACATCCTTTTTGAAGTGAGGCCTCCAAAATTGCACACAGTACTCAAAGTGCGGCCTGAACAAGGCAGTATACGGAGGGGCTATGACCTCCTGCGATTTCGATGCCCTTTTAATACAACCCAAGACTGAATTAGCCTTTCTTACCACAGCATCACACTGACTGCTCATATTTAGTTTACAGTCCACCCATACCCCAAGATCTCTTTCACATACACTACTCCCCAGAAACGTATTCCCCATCCAGTATTTGTGCTTGACATTTTTGTGGCCCAGATGTAATACTGTGCATTTATCTTTGAGCCCTTCTACCCCTTCATCCAGATCATTGATAAAAATATTGAAAAGTACCAGGCCCAAAACCAAGCCCTGTGGCACCCACTGAACACCTCCTTCCAATCTGATGAAACGTCATTCACCACCCCTCTTTGAGTGCGGTCCTCTAACCAGTTCCCTATCCATCGAACTGTCCTATAGTCCAGTCCACAGTCTTCATGGGGAATCTTATCAAAAGCTTTACTGAAATTGAGGTAAATCACATCAACAGACTTCCCACGATCCAGTAAGCTCGTCACACGATCAAAGAAGGAAACTAGGTTGGTCTGACAAGATCTGTTGGGGACAAAACCATGCTGACTTCCCTGGATCACTAAGTGGTCCTTCAGGTGCTTACAGATGGATCCCTTTAAAATTTGCTCTAATATCTTACCAGCAACAGAAGTCAGACTGACTGGGCTGTAGTTTCCCGGGTCATCCTTCTTCCCTTTCTTAAAGATTGGGATAACATTAGTTCTTCTCCAATCTTGTGGCACCTCCCCAGTCCTCCAGGAGGCCTTGAAGATGATGGACAGAGGCTCTTACAAGTTCATTACACAGTTCTTTGAGCACTCTTGGGTGCACACCATCTGGCCCAGGGGATTTGTATTCATCCAGTGCAGCCAGGTGCCTCTCCACAACCTTCCTGTCAATGTCAACTGGACACTCAGGTGTCCTGTCATGTCCTATACCATCTCCTGTCTGTCTTTCTTAAAACTGCTACTGAAGATGGAATGCATGCTAAAATACAATTGTATTTTATTACTAAGTAAAGAACACAGTAGGCATCAATACTGGGTACCTTTGAGAAACATGGGCCAGTTCTTCAAACTAAAAAATGATGAACTAAAACCCAAGTTTCATTAAGTTTAATGTTCTTCATTGTTATTTCCACCAAAACATAAAGTTTGTTTTTCGAGTATATTACCTTGGGACTCAGATTGCCATACAAGGCCTATTAAATCCTGCAGCCCAATAGGAATCAAGCTGGAAATCTGTAATCAGGGGGAAAAGCTCCACAAATGAATATTGCAGAAGTTATTTAAGTAAAGGTAAAGGTTCCCTTGCTCGAAAGCCAGTCAAATCCGACTCTAGGGTTGTGGTGCTCATCTCCGTTTCAAAGCCGAAGAGCCAGCACTGTCTGAAGACATTTCCGTGGCTATGTGGCCGGCATGACTAAACACCAAGGCGCACAGAACGCTGTTACCTTCCCACTGAAGTGGTACCTATTTATCTACTTGCAATTTCTTGCTTTCGAACTGCTAGGTTGGCAGGAGCTGGAACTAGAGACTACCAACCTTCCACAGCCTGTTAAGACGCTGAACTACCAACCTTCCAACAGCCTGCAGTTCAGCGTCTTAACCACTTGAGCCACTGTAGCTCCTAGAAGTTATTTACAGAGTAACTATTTAGCTTTGCTATGTTGTATGGGACACTCTTGGGAAATCCACAAGAGGATGAAAGGCAGTTTCATATGCATATCGAGAAAGGAATGTGTTCTAACTTCATTGTTACAAACAGAATTATTGAAAAGAGAAGCTTTAGAATTTGTTTTTTTCCTCAGTCATAATTAGCGTTGACTTGGCTACAGGTGGAATTCAGTGCAACCCCAACTGAACGATAAATTTTAAAATTATTCAAAGAAAATCTCTTTAATATGTTCCCCAAAGTCACAGAAGGTTTCTTTTTTTAAAATGTTTTGCAATTGAATACCAGCTGAGTCCTTTTTTTTGCAAGTGACGAAACCAGCTTTTATTCAGATTGAGAGGGGGGGAAAGCTTTATCTGTGCCACTTATCTGCTTAGCATCTATAACTGTACCTTATGACTGTACCCAAGGGGGACAAGTCTATGCCAGTGATTGAAGATGGATCAGGCAGGGATAAAGGTTAATCAATCTATAATAAGCAGCAGAGAACTGTGCAAATATTCCCACTGATATGTTTTGCCGTAGAATCATATAATTGGACGGGGTCTTCAGGGTCATCTAGTCCAAACCAAAAAGGAGACTTTAGATTCTGACAATCTGAAAGGATCAAATAGAGGTTTACTCAAGGCCTGTAACAATTTAGACAGGTTCCCAGTATGCAGCCTATGCTTAATGGGAGGTGCCAACTGTATGGTTCCTTTCAGGGAAGCTTAAAGTGCCTATGAGAAGAAAAATTCCTTCTGTTCCTTCAGCCACAAATACAAAGAGATGTGATATAGCTGGGTATGTCTGGGAATGGGAAGGAATAGAAATAGCCCCGGAATTGTCCCCGTTTACCCTTCTAAAGGAGAACAACATTCATTAGATGGAAGCTCTCCCCACTGTAATTAGAGTACTGTTGATCATTTTGATAGGTCTTCCCATGCATACTTTTCTATTCATAATCTGGAAAGAAAGGAAAGCCAGTCTCAGAAAGAGGTTAACTGTCATGTCAGTAATCACTAAATAGATGGAAACCCTCACTTTAAGGGGGGGGGGCGCTACTAGCTGCTTAACAGGTGCTTTAAGTCACATGGTCAGATATGACCATCATACCTTATATTGGTCTGAAAATATTATGCATCTGTATTGTTAAAAATAACAAAGATAACTTAAAAGAGTTTACATGGAATTTTAGGATTTGTTATTTTATAGTGTTGTTTTAAGTGGTTTTAATTGTATTGTATATTATATTTATATTGTTGGAACCCGCCCTGAGCCTGCTCACAGGGAGGGTGGGATACAAGTCCAATAAAAATAAATAAAGTCTCCTTTTGGGCTTTGGGGGGCTGCCAAACCTGTTAGTTGGGCCCCTGAACATGCACCCCAAAATCCAGCACCACTGGCTACAGGGGACCCAATTTGCAGTGGGCTATCTATGCCCCTTCAGTAACCTCAAAACAGAACTTTAGGGATGCTGATAAATCTGGAGAAAAGTGCCCAGTCCCTTTATGGGCTGTTATTTTCCAGGTGATATAATTTTCTTCCATGCCATGAAAGGCTTCAGGTGTCCTTTTCCACATACTAAGCCTTTATTAAATGTACATGACATTTTTTCCCAAGGCCTCTTGGCAACCCTTCAAAAGCCACATGGGCAGTCTTACCCCTTGCAAGTGTGCCCTTTGGGGTGGTCCAAAGATTATTTTGGGGTGCAGCCTGGCTCCAGTGTCTGCTTGTGTGATTGTCCTAGGGGCACTGCACTTTGGAGCAGCTGGCACCAGAACCGTGAATTGGACCAGGATACAGCATATGTCCCCTTGAAGGGGAGAGTCATGGGAATGTATATGGTGGGGGTATATGATATGTGGTGGTCCAGACCTTCTTTGATCGTGACGAAACCAGCTTTTATTCAGATTGAGAGGGGGGGAAAGCTTTATCTGTGCCACTTATCTGCTTAGCATCTATAACTGTACCTTATGACTGTACCCAAGGGGGACAAGTCTATGTCAGTGATTGAAGATGGATCAGGCAGGGATAAAGGTTAATCAATCTATAATAAGCAGCAGAGAACTGTGCAAATATTCCCACTGATATGTTTTGCCGTAGAATCATATAATTGGACGGGGTCTTCAGGGTCATCTAGTCCAAACCTTCACAATGCAGGAAATTCACAATTACCACCCCCCCTCACACCCCCAGTGACCACAGTTTCATGCACAAAAGATAACAAAAAAACCTCCAGGATCTCCAGCCAAACTAGCCTGGAGAAAAATTGCCCCCCAAAGTGGTGATCAGCATTTCCCTGGACATGTAAGAAAGGGCCACAAGAACTAAGCACTGATGCAACCCCTTCCTGCCCTCCCTCTCATGATCTTCCTACGTTCACAGAATCAGCATTGCTGACAGATGGCCACCTAGCCTCTGTTTTAAAACCTCCAAAGGAGGAGAGCCCACCACCTTCCAAGGAAGCCTGTTCTACAGAGGAACTGCTCTGTCAGGAAGTTCTTCCTAATGTTTAGCCAAAAACTCTTTTAATTTCAATCCGTTGGTTGTGGTCTAACCTCCCGGGGCAACAGAAAACAACTCCATACCATCCTCTATATGACAGCCTTTCAAGTACTTGAAGATGGTTATCATATCACCTCTCAGTCGTCTCCTCTCCTCGTTAAACATACCCAGGTCCTTCAACCTTTTCTCATAGGACTTGGTTTCCAGACACCTCACCATCTTCATTCCCCTTCTTGAAGATGGGTACACCATATGCCTGCCTCCAAGAATTCTCAAAAATAATAGACAGAGGCTCAGAAATTACATCCACTAGTTTTTTTTAGTACCCTTGGATGCAGTTCATCTGGCCTCGAGGACTTAGTTTCATTTAAAGAAACTAGGTGTTTCCAATTTGCCCTGTTTGGGTAAATTGACTGAGAGGGCAGTGGCAACTCAGTTGCAGGGTTTTATGAATGACACTTCCACATTAGATCCCTTCCAGTCTGGCTTCTGTCCAGGCCATGGTACAGAGATGGAACTGGTTAACCTCACGGATGACCTTTAGAGGCATCTGGATTGGGGTGGTTCTGCAGTGCTGTTGTTGTTAGACCTGTCAGCAGCATTCAACACGGTTGACCACCAGCTACTGATTCACCACCACGCTGACACTGGGATTCAGGGGTCTGCCTTGCAGTGGCTCTCCTCATTTCTCCAATGTTGGTGACAAAGGGTGGCATAAGGGGAACTGCTGTCCCGAAGGCACTCGCTGGTATGCGGGGTGCCCCAAGGGGTGGTCATCTCCCCGATGTTGTTTAACATCTATATGCACCCCCTTGCCCAGATTGCCCAGAGGCATGGGCTAGGATGTCACCAGTATACGGATAACACCAGCTCTATGTGTCGTTGGGCGGCCAGTCTAACTCTAGACCAGAAGATCTGGACCTGGCACTGCAAGCTGTGGCTGGTTGGCTTAGACTGAGCTGGCTGAAATTGAATCCGATGAAGATGGAGGTCCTGTGCCTGAGTCAAGATGGCCCAGAGTTAGGGATCCCACTCCCAACTTTCTTTTTTAAATTGTTTTTATTGGTTTTTCTTAGTCATATAATACATTAAAATCCACATGTCATATACAATTCGATTTCCATTTTTTAGCAAACAGAATTCTAGCCGCTGTTTAGGCAGTTGGTTCCCTTCCTCGAATGCAATGACTTGGCGACTGTGATCCACGCAATGGTCACCTCGAGATTAGACTACTGTAATGCTCTCCGTGGGGCTGCCCTTGTCCAAAATTCGGAAGCTTCAGCTGGTGCAGAATGCTGTGGCCAGGCTGTTGTTGGGCCTCTGCATGTGGGAACACATCCAACCAGCACTGAAAGCGCTGCACTGGCTGCCTATAGCATACCAAATTTGCTTCAAGGTGCTGGTTCTTATCTTTAAAGCCCTTTATGGTCTGGGGCCTACATACCTGAGGGACCGCCTTTCCCCACATGTCCCCAGAGAGCACTGCATTCGGGGTCTCAAAACCGTCTGGCCCTCCTGGGTCCCAAGGATGCCAGGCTGGCCTCGACTAGGGTCAGGGCCTTTTCAGTGGCGGCTCCACACTGGTGGAATGAACTCCTGGAAGACACCAGGGTCCTGTGGGACCTTTTATACTTCTGCAGGACCTGCAAGATGGAGCTCTTCCACCAGGCATTCAACTAAGAAGCCACACCTAATGAATTAAAAACCCTGTGCCCATCACTGACAGCTTGTGTGCTGCCGATATGAACTGACATCAAATACTGACTGCACCTCATTGTAATGGTTTGCTTCTATTGCCACACCAGTATTACACCTTTATGGCCAGGGTCCAGCCTACCTGAGGGACCACCTTTCTCCATATGTTCCCCCAAGGGCACTACGGTCGGGGAGTCGTCATCTCCTGAAAATTCCAGGCCCCAGGGATGTTAAATTTGCGGTGCCCCTGCATGAAGTGGATGATAGATTTTGGTAAAGCTACCGTTAGGTTTAAGATCTACCCATCTTGTGTCTAATTTTGTTATTGTATTTTACTGTTTTATATTATGTGTTTTCATTGTTTTAATTTTGGCACATTGTGCCCATGTTAGCCACCCTGAGCCTCAGGGGTAGGGCGGGATACAAATCTAAGGATAAATAAAAATAAATAAATAAATGGCATACTAGCACTTTTAGTTGTGCTTATATTTGTATTTGTATTTGCTATGTTTTATCTGTTTTAAAACCTTTATGTAAGCCACCCTGAGCTTGCTTTGACAGGGCTGGCGGGGTATAAATAAATAAAATAATAATAAATAAATACCACCCCGAGCCGATCCTAGGCTGCAACTCCCTTCCCTCATCATGTGTTCTGTTATTGCCATATTGAGCACCATTTCCCTCGTAAGAGAAGACTGAGGAAAAGTAGGAATTGAGCAGTTTGTCAGTAAACTGCCATTTGTATTCTGGGTATGCTCTGTGTAACCTGCCTGTTGTATGATGGGGGGGGGGTTTAGCCTGCATTTCTCTTTTCTTGTCCTTTGAGTCTTATTTTGACCTTGGGATCTTTTGCTGCCTTTGTAGTAGATAAGACTGTGAGAACTGTTGATGGGGCTGTTCCCAATCTGGCTGGTGTGAACCAAACGGCTGAAGGCTATCTCCTGCTGAGCACAAACTGTATTCATTGGCTAACCCTTTTTATTTGAACTTTCTATATCTGTACATGCTTGGCTTTGAGTTTCATTCCTGACAATGACCATGAAAGTGTATCAATAGTGACTTGTAATAAAGCAATCTATTCTTATGGATCGTTGTGGACTGCAACTGCTCTATTGAACCTGACACAGTTCTGCCCTCTCTGCATCACCTGTTACAATTTCACTTTCCTGTCCCCGCAATGGGCCTACCATGTCCTTGCTCTTTTTCTTACCATGAACATAAGAAAATAATCTTTTTTGATGTTTTTAGCATCTCTCGCTAGCCTAAGCTCATACTGAGCTTTAGCTTTCCTAACTCTCTCTCTACAGGCACTGGTGATTTGTTTGTATTCATCCTTGGTTACAAGGCCCTCCTTCCACTTTCTGGTCAAGAAACTTTTATTTTCTTAATATATTTCACATATTCAAAAACAATTTCTTATAATCAGTTTCCCATCTCCCTCCCTCCTCTCCAGTGGC
>NW_015168700.1:9079-146531 GCF_001447785.1 Gekko japonicus
CATGAACAGAACTTTTTGTATCCAATCTTCTATTTCTGGTATTTTCTCTTGTTTCCAGCATTGTGCATAGACCATTCTTGCCGTTGTTATTAAATACCAGAATAGAGTCTTTTTTGTTCACATTTAGTTCTTCCATTTTAAGTCCTAAAAGCAGAATCTCAGGTGCTTTTTTAAAGGAAAATTTTAGTATTTTTTGCATTTCTCCATGGACTTTAGTCCAAAAGTCTATAGCTTTATCGCAAGTCCACCACATATGGTAAAATGAGCCCTCATGTTTCTTACATTTCCAACATTTACCAGACATATTCTGGTTCATATTTGCTATTTTCTTAGGTGTCATGTACCATCTATACATCATTTTATAGCCGTTCTCTCTTACATTGGTACACGTCGATATCTTAATAGAATTTTTCCACAAATATTCCCACGAATCTATTGTCACTTCCTTATTCATGTTAATTGCCCATTTTATCATTTGTTCTTTTACAGTTTCATCTTCTGTATACCATTTCAGCAAAATTTTATACATCTTAGAAACCATTTTCCCCCCTCCAACCTCCCAAACAGTTTCTAATTCATTTTTTTCCTCTCTAAATCCATAATTTTTCTTGTCTGCTTTAAAAATGTCATTAATCTCCTCCTTCTGAATGAGTCTTTTTTATTTCTCAAGTCTTTAGAAAGTTGTTTTTGGAGCCACCTTGGCTTCTTAGGCTCTTCCCATTTTTCCTTCTCATAGGAATCATTTGTACTTGTGCCTTCAAGTATTTCAATTTTAAGAAACTTCCCATCCCTCTTGAACTCCCTTCAACTGCCCTGTGTTTGTATAGAAACACTGCTAACACATTTAGGCTAACTAACTAATACTATGTACTAAAAGTACAGAGCTGCATTTCTAAAGCCTTTTAGTAGCAGAGATAATGGTATAGTTCAGGCTTGAAGGAAAATGAATGAGTTTCAGCAGCGGAGGTGGTGGTCCTTTGGTTCATATACTTCCTTGCCTTGGCCTTCAATGACTGTCAGCTATGGTACCATGAAGGTTGGGGGGGGGTATTCGCTTGCCCGTGTAACAAGTACGCTGCATTCCTTCTTGGCTTCTGTAATGCTTGCTTATCTATGGCCTTGAAGGTGCTGTGTAGTGTCTGGGAATCAGGAGGACCGTGGGAGCGCTTTCAGTTCTCAGCTTCAGCTCTAACGGCCTGGGGTTCCTTCTCCCGCGTGCGGGAATGTGGCCAATTGGCCTAAGGAAGGGGGGAGTGCATACGAATACCCTATATCCCACTATGCTTGTAGGGGTGACGCCATTGTTAACAGTGACTTTGTTAATGCATCTATAGCTCTGCAATAAAGTATAACCTTTCTGATAAGCATGTACTCAGTTGTTGGCTGTGGAACCTGACAATGACCTAATGAAATACTTCTGCAGCAAGCCACAGACTTTTCTCCTACAAACCAGGATGAAATCAAGTTTGATATCCTGGGCTGTAGGGGAGAACACAAGCTGTAGTGTTATTGACTTCATTTATAGTCTGCCTTTCTTGTTGAAACTCAAGGCAGGTTACACAACTGATCAGACTGCATAAGACTTCCAATAAAGAATGCAGCAGGGCTAGGATTACAGAACTGGGAAACAATGCTCCTACCCTAAGGAAACCTTGTCTAAGGCATGACATCTCATAACGCAGACAGTGGGTTACAAAGGTGCAGGGGTCAGTTGGCCCCAGAGCGCACCGGAGTGGCGCTCCAGGGGCGGGCACATGACCAAGCCACGCCCCCTGCTCCCAGAAGTTAGTCGGCCACGAGGAGGAAGAAAGCCCTGCGAGGCCGGCGCCCCCCTTCCCGCCACCGCCTTTCTCAGGCCCAATGCCGGAGCACAGGTCCTGAGAACGCCCTGAGAGGCTGCTGCTGATGCCCCCCTCCTGCTGCCGCCGCCTTTCTTAGGTGGCCCCCCTCCCGCCACGGTGATTAGCTGCTCTGACTCCCTGCTGCTGCACCGAGAGGAGGAGGGGAAGAGGGAGGACGTGAGGTAGGCATGCACGCCAAATCCCTTGCCCGCTGGCTCGGAGGCCACCCTTTCCCCCCCGCCTGTGCCTGGGGTCTCCCTCCTGCCTTCCTTTGCCTGCTTGGTTCCCCCTACACACACACCTTGCCTTCGTGGGCCCACATGTCTCCCTTCAAGTATTGCTGCAGCCCCAGGGGCCGGATCCCTCCTGGGATCACAAACGGAGTCTGGGGGCAGCAGGGGAGCTGGCCGCTTTTAGTCCCTCTAAGCTGCAGAGTCCTGTGAAGCTGTGAGCAAAATTTCTACTTTGTGAGCAACTGGCCTTAAAGTGCTCAGCGAGTGATTTAGCTGCTGCAGAAATCAGTTTGCTGTGGAGCACTCGGAGGATTGGGGGGGGGGGACAGGATCAGAGTTGTGGTCTGTCTTTACTCTGCTGTACTTAACTCTCCTTTGCTGACTTGCTGAGTAAAAATGAGCTGCTGACCTTAGAGATTTGGCTGCTGCAGAAATTAGTTTGCTCTGGAGGGGGGGGAGAACAAAGGTGATGAGGGACAAAAGGCGATCTTGACTGGACCAACAGCCAGTCTCCCCTCTCAGACACTGGAAATTTGTAAAAAAACCCACAACAACCTGCCTCTTCTTCCACGTGCCTGAAAGTAGCTTGCATTAGTTCAGTGAGGAAACATTTCTTACATATGTGGGGTAGGGAAAACATGGGAAACCTTTGCTGCAAATGAGTTTTCAGAGCCACAGGATGCTTTGTAAATCTTTGGTGAAAATGGATTTGCTTAATTGTATTCTGTGCTTTTAATTTGCTGAGAGTTGTGGAAAGGGGAAATAAAATCTGCTCTGACTTGTGCACTACCTGTGATTTGTAAGACCAGCCTTCAGCCATGCATAGTGATCCATCCAGGGCTTGACAAACTTAAACCACCTGTCTCTGCTGCCTGTATGGTGATATCACACATATGTGACTGTCAGCCTCCCACATCTGCTGATTGAGCAGAAACACACGTGTAACAAATGTGGGGTAAACCAGAGTAAACAAAAAGTACTGCAAAATGTGCAAGCATGTAATAGTAATAGTTTAAATATGAGTCTAAATATGCATCAACACAAAATTACAAAGTCACATTAGTACAATACAATCTTGTTGTTACAGATGATGTGTTACAGATGATGGACTGATGGACGACGAAATTCTCCGGAATATCTTCCGTTTCGTGAAACCTTCTTCTAACATCAATCTTCATGAAACTGTGTCTTCATTAATTCATAGAACTTCCAAAAGGATTCAACGGTTTTCCCAAAAGAGAATAATATTCATTCCTGATACACTTCAAAGCATAATGCAGAGTGCGGGCAAATCAGTCTCCTGCTTGATCTTACTGCTTCTGGTTTTAAAATGCCCCAGAGTTGTGCTCTGTCTGCTGTACTCCTTCTTTTGAGGTGGAGCAAAGGAGTTGACTTGCTGAGCAAAATGATCTGGCATGCTGCTGTTTGGAACACATGCTAGGGGTCACCTACCCATGACCTAGTGCATCCTCTAAAAATTTTCAATAATATAAGAATGACCATGGGTTTTTTCCTCCTGAATATCTACCTTACAAGGAATGGGTTATCACATCACACTGGCAGTATGTTACCGGTGAAGTCAACATAGCTTGATTTCATATAAATGTCCATGTCATCTGATTAACTGCTGATTATTTTCTCAAAGGGAGAATGGCCATTCTTTTGCCTTTGTGTCCTTGTAGTCTTTGGTGCATCTTTATTTATTTCAGGGCAGTGTACATTGTTCTTCCCTCCTCCATTTTATTCTTGTGAGGTAGCTTAGGCTGAGAAAGAGTAACAGGCCCAAGGTCGTCCAGCAAGTTCCATGACTGTATTTCGCATCCAGCACCACTTCATCCCAGAAAGTCTGCAGCACAACCCCATACTGCATATTAAAATGCTATGAACTATAAATTAGGAGCTCCTCTACCATGCTCTGAAAAACATTTTCCCCTCTTCTCAATAGTTTTTTTTAATTTGTAATGGAATCATAAACGTTTTGCAAAACAACTGCTGCTTTACTCAGCAGTTGAACAATTATATATAATGCCTAGTGGACTGACAGCATACCAAAAGCATTCTTGAGCAATGTATGCAACATCGCTTGTTAAATTTAAACCTCTCTGATGTGATTCAGTTTAGCCAGTGTGAAGCTATGTAAGTGGAACAGGGTAGAGTGGTTTTCTGTTTTTAGGGAGAGCTATTTTTTGGGGGTAGTGTGATTCTACTTGCTGGACATCCCTCCCCCCTGGGCCCTGGGAGGCTGGAGATTTTGGGGGTGGAGCCTGAGCGGTGGGTGTTGCCTTCTGACACACTTCCGGTGATGTCAGGGGGTGTGGCATATGCTAATGAGTTATGCTAATGAGCTCCTGCACCACTTTTTCTACGAAATGACCCCTGCAAAGGTGTACAGTAAAATCACAGTGATACATACAGTGAGTGTTGCCATAGACTGCAATCCTGTTCCCTTATTACAGCAACCTCCTGAGTTGGTCCATTATACAACAGTTCTAAATCCTTTAATAAAATGCCCTCCTGAACGTTTCTGTTTTGCACATTCTGCAAAATGACAGCAGAGCGGGGGCCTTCCTGATCTTCCTTGGGTAGGCTGGTCCACCACAGACATATGGATTGCCACAGAGGTGTAAGTCTTTCATAAGGTTGTCAAAAGGGGAGGGAAGGAAACATATAAGCCCAAGAGGATCTTCCTTTTTCTTTCAACGACATATCCCCATTCCATACCACCAAGCTGTCTGGAAAAGCCCCTGGGATTTGAAGTAGCTTCTCTTGAATAGGCCAGAGTGGGGAGCTAAAGATGTCTTTGAAGCATGGAGCCAGTGTTGCAGTTCTCAGATCGGAGCAACAGACCGAGGTGTTTCAGTTCATTCACACAGAATAAAGTGTGCATTGTTGTGAATGCCCCTTTCTAGTGAGTCTGAAGTTGAAGAAAGCAATCTTCAAATCATAGAGTCACAGAGTTGGAAGGGGGCCAGACAGGCTATCTAGTCTAACCCCCTGCTCAGTGCAGGATCAGCCTAGAGCATCCCTGACAAGTCACTCTCCTCTGCATCCGCTCTATTCTGTCCACATCATCACTCGATCAAAGAAGGAAATGAGGTTGGTCTGGCAGGACCTATTGGGGACACATCTGTGCTGACTTCCCCGGATCACCAGGTTGTCCTTTAGATGCTCACAGATTGATCCCTTTAAAATCTTCTCCAGTATCTTCCCTGGGACAGAGGTCAGGCTGACTGGCCTGTAGTTTCCTGGGTCATCCCTCCACCCTGTTTTGAAAACTGGGATAACATCTGCCCTCCTCCAGCCTTGTGGCACGTCTCCCGTCCTCCAAGAGGTCTGGAAGATGATGGGACAAAGGCTCTGCAAGTTCTGCTTATCTTATTTAGGAAATCTGATTTCGCCCCTCATTCGTCATGTCCCGAAATAAACACATTTCCTCTATTAAAAATCTCCCCTTCCCCTTCTGGTAATGCCTAAACAGAGCAGCAAAAATATACATCACATCAGAGAGCGTGAGACAGGGCACACACAAGAGCATGAGCAGCAGATCCTGCACCTCAAAATGAGACATTTTCTGCTAATTTACAGCTGTTCCTCCCCAACTGCTTTTCTGCCACACACACATACACCTGCTCTTTTTACTCAGCTGGGAGGAGTCACCCACACCAAGCTCTCCTTACTTTTTTTCTTTTTTTTAAATAAAGATTTTATTGACTCCCCTAAAAAGGGGAGGTATTTTGCTTAAAAGAAAAAATGGGAAGGGTAGACAGTGGGAGAAAGAGAAAGCTGAGTGATATATAAACTGGTAAATTAAACTGTTAGTAATGTCCAATTAATCTTCTTGGGCTTCTTCTGTGTGTTGTCAAACTTCTTTTCTTAGTCCGGTCACGTGTAATTCTCTGTTAGTATGTTAGTAATGTTCCTTTGAATTTCTGTTAATAAAAAAAATCTCTTCTGGGCACATTCAGAACCGCTTCTTTGCGTGCTGGGTACTTTTACTATCACTGATGTGGAGGAGCTTCCTCTGTTGTCTTCTCCTTCCGGCTTGTTAGATCCTCCTTCGGGTTGCTGTTAACACTCTCAGTTCATGCACTATAAATCCTCTTCCTTTCATGCCATTACTGGAGATCCCCAGCTTTGAGAATGGTATTAATTTCATTTTCGCTTTTATATCCGCTCCCAAACTCTCTACTGGGTCCTCCTCGCAACTGTTGACTTCTATAAGCGCTTGCCAGGCACTCCTCGCTGTCACAGTTCAAACTTTTCCGTTTTACAAAACTCCCGTCGGATTCACAGCCATAAACAGTCCAAACATTCAACAGCCGGCTCTCGCACACAAGCAAACGCCCAGATGGAAGTCCCTCCCTTCTTCTCCGCTCGCTTTTGCCCAGCTCCGACATCTTTTCTTTTTTGTTTACTTTTAGAAAGTTCTTAAAGTGTGCTCCAGAGAGACAAAACTTTTTCTCGCTTTGTTTCAAATACATCAAAGGAAAACATCACTGTCCGCTCAATCCATTCCCCCCCTCCTTTCCAAGCTCTCCTTTCTTGAATATATAACTGCCCAGTTTCTGGAGGGCTTGGTAAAGGTCTCCCAATGCATTGTTAGCAGTCAGATCCCTTCTCCTGCTAAGGGGCAGCTCAAGGCAAAAGAACCCCTCTGTACATCCCCCTAAACCGTAAGTGTAGGGTGCTGCTTGGGCCAAAATGGACGCTAGTTAGGCAGAGGCCTGGGAAAACAGTTTTCAAGGTGTGAGTCAGAGAGGTTGGCTGGCTACTTCCCCCTCCTCACCCTGGAGACATGCGTGACTCAGAACAATGGGTCGCCCATACACTCAGGAATAATCCCTTCAGCATCCAAGCCTGACTTCCCCTTCATCTATTGCTGTAATGTATTCATAAGCTGCCGTTGAATGCATGATGTGTTGTGAAACATCTAATTGAAGTGCAATGTGAAGCTTCATCCTGGGCTAGGATCCAAATCCATCCAATCGTCTTACTAGCCCAGGAAGCACCTAACCAATCACCTTCTAGCAAGCTCCCTGAGCGGGAACATCCGTGATTGGTCCTTATGTGAACAACCTTATTGGCTGGTATTTGTACAGTGGGTGTGGCTACATTAGCTGGGAATGTTTAAAAGCAGAACAATTGCCCTTGATTAAGAGGCGATTGGAGCTGCGGTGGCTCAAGTGGTTAAGACGCTGAACTGCAGGCTGTGGAAGGTCAGTAGTTCAGCAGTTCAAGACCCGGGTGCCGCAAGACGGGGTGAGCTCCTGTCTCTAGTTCCAGCTCCTGCCAACCTAGCAGTTCGAAAGCAAGAAATTGCAAGTAGATAAATAGGTACCACTTCGGTGGGAAGGTAACAGCGTTCCGTGCACCTTGGTGTTTAGTCATGCTGGCCACATGACCACGGAAACGTCTTCGGACAGCGCTGGCTCTTCGGCTTTGAAACGGAGATGAGCACCGCAACCCTAGAGTCGGATTCGACTGGCTTTCGAGCAAGGGAACCTTTACCTTTACCTTTAAGAGGCGATTAATCAATGCTTAAGTCTATTCGCCTTCCCCATCGCCCTTCCTGTCCAGTACGTCAAATCTCTCTCACCACTTTGTCTACCTCCAGTAGAATGATCAAAGAGGGGAAAACAGGAAAACATACTTGACCCAATACCTGGAATCAAGAACCACAAGGGTAAGTCAACATCCCTCAGAATATGTTTTGCCCTACAAATATGCCACCCTGCTGCCTTGTTAATAGAATCATAGAATCACAGAGTTAAAGGGGCCATACAGGCCACCTAGTCCAACCCCCTGCTCAATGCAGGATCAGCCTAGAGCATCCTTTGTCCAACCGCTGCTTAAAGACTGCCAGTGAGGGGGAGCTCACCACCTCCCTAAGTTGCTGATTCCAATGTTGAACAACTCTTACTGTAAAAAAGTTTTTCCTAATAGCCAGCTGTTACTTTCCTGCCCTTAATTTAGACTTGTCATGATCTGTGTAGGCTAGGGCTGCCAAGTCCCCCCGGGGGGCGGAAAACCCCCCTATGGTTTTCCCTTGTATGGTCGTGGCCCCACCCCCAGCGTGCCCGGCGTCATGACATCACTTCCCTGTGACGTGCATGCAGCGTGCAGGCACGCACCGGGATCCGCACGGGAGTCCCCCGCCGGCAAGGTAAGTGCCACTTGGCAACCCTAGTGTAGGCCTCTGGAGATCTGTGCAGGACTGGGCCTAGAGAGGCCTACCTAAGAGACCTGCCTGGGAGTGTGAAGCAGACATCGCCTATAATCCCCAGAAGGCTTAGCAACGGCTGTAGTCGCCTACAATCCCCAGAAGGCTTAGCAACGGCTGTAGCCAATCAGAGTTCAAAGATTCTGTGAGGAGATGTCTGTCTTAAGCTGTTAACTGGGGGAAATGGTGTTCTTTCTCTGAGAGCTAAACTGAAGGGGATGGTGCTCTTTCATCTCTCTCTGCGGCCTGGTCACTGCGGAGCAGGCTGGTCTGGGGGAGAGAAAGATCCCCCACTGCTGTCATCTCTCTCTGCAGCCTGGTCTCACTGAGGGGACAGGCTGGTCTGGGGGAAGAGCAAGATTCCGCACTGGGACAAAGTGAGAACAGGTAGCGTAGTAACGTGATAATAAACCCTTTCTGTTTAATTGTTCTCTGTCTTGGTCATCACACTTACGTTGCTTGGCTACAAAGGGGCAATTTGAAGGGGCTTGGGAGGGAACCATGGGCCTTCTCAAGGGACCCGAATTCCAGTGTGGTGGCGGCAGAAGGTGGCAACCCGCTGGGGTCATGACAAGACCCATTATTGTAAGTCCTATCCTCTTCTGCCAACAAGAACAGCTCCCTGCCCTCCTCTGACAGCCCTTAAAATACTTAAAGAGAGTCTCCCCCCTCAACCTCCTCTTCTCCAGACTGAACATTCCCAAGTCCTTCAGCCCCAGCAGTGTGTGTGTGTTCCCGAAATGCTGGCAGTTTCCTCTACGACATGCTGCTTCCACAGACCTCTTCAAGACCAGTAATTATCATTCATCCCTACAACACATTCCCTTTTCCTCCCTGATTTCCCTTAGTCAGCTCTTGTATGTGTTTGCTGTGTGCACCCTGGTTTTATTCTGTTTTCTTTTTGTTTCTAATAAAAACCTTTCCTGTAAATAACAGCCTCGTTATTTCTGAGAGTTCTCAGCAACAAATGCCTGTATACATCGGTAGAGATCCGAGTTACCCACCTCTCACTTCATCTCCAAGCTAAGTCCCCCAAATTAAGTGGAGACTGCCTATTTTGGGTAACAATGTGGCACAGATGCACAAAACTGATGTTTTATTTATTTATTTAGTTATTTGATTTATACCCTGCCCTCCTTGTTGAAGCAGGCTCAAGGCAAATCATATAGGACACTGGACTGGCAAAACAATCTCTAAAAAATGCCCTGCCAGCTTCTGCATGGTGCGAAACTCATCTCTCGACAAAGTCAAAGAGTGACTTAATAAGGACCACTAGGATGCATCTTTACAGCGACCCTTTGTAATGGGCCAGTTGACGTTTTCCCAATCTCATCAACTATATAAAGGGCAGTATATTTTGTGACCTGTATTATTTTTCTGCAAAGCCAACAAAACTGCTGTTTGGCAGAGATTCTATGTAAAATAGAAATTAATAATGGGGCTGATAATTTCTAAAGTGCCTGTGCTGCTCTTAAAATGGTCTGGATTTTTCCAACTAATAATATATTTACTGGACTCAGAAGGACAACAAAACTCAATTGCCAGGCCTATTAAAAACGTATGGCAGAAACAGGAACCGAAAGGCTGCAAGCTCTCACTCCTGGCCAATGGATTAAGAACACCATTACTGAATTATGGTTTTTGAACATTTTACTGGTGGCAGCCCAGAGATAACAGCATGCTGCTTTCAATACCAGAAACAGACAGAAGCCAGATTTTCCTAGAAAAGCTAAAATGAAAGAAAGAAGCCAAGTATTTTCCTTTTGCCAAACTGCGCAGCAAAATAACTCCTTGCTGGAGTACAGCCGCACACCCCTTGTCTCCCACTTCAGGAAGGCAATGCCATCTCTCTCCTAGGAAGTCTCACCTCATACTGCCAGACAGATTATCTCACTTGCACATTTGAATGGACACATAAATATTCATGCTGCAAATCAAGTGTCTATAATCCTGAGAGCAGAGTTCCTAAATTAGCATTAAGATAACTTAAGCATAAGTACATCCCAGTCTACAACTGGAATAAAGTGCAGAAAAGGACAACCAACATGATCAAAGGGTTGGAGCACCTTTCTCAGGGGTCCCCAAGCTTTAGAATTTTGAGAGAGAGTGATGAGCACCACCTCAAAATGGCTGCCACAGGTGGCAGAGCCAGATGCCATAATGACTGCTGTGGGACGTGAAGCCAAAGGCAATACATACCTCTTTATGACTGTGGAAAACCCTTTCTTTTGAATGATAGCGGTCAATAAAAAGCTGTGCTTTACAATGACCCCACCCACTTCATGAAAAGTGTGGTCTGTGCCAGTGGAAGTACTGGCATTGGGAATTGCTGACCTTCCCTATGAGCAAAGATTTAACACATTTTGTGTTTCTCAATAAGGAAATAAGACTAATAAAAATGAGAGAGAATACATATGTGCGTTTGACATGAGAGAAGCTTGTAAAATCATACAAAGTTTACAGATACTGGGTTGAGAAAAACAATATTAGAACATCTGATACCCAATGAAACTGATGGTGATAGGTCCAGGATAGGCTGAAGGAAGTACCTCTTTACACAGCAGGTCTTTCATCTGATCCTGCAGGGCTCTTGTCTTTTTTTTAAATAAGTCTTGATATGGGTTATAGATGAACAGGGAAAAGAAGATAATGATATTTCAAAGTAATACTGCTGGCCTTGCTCAGGCGGGCATGTTTGATGGGGGTGGGTGGGAACTAACAGGCTCCAAAACAAACAAACAAAAAACAGGTGCATTTCTGGCTAAGTGTTTTTTCCCAAAGGGCCTGACAGAGGCGCAGATAACCTTGAGCCCACCCGCAACAAAACAGTAGGGAGCAATCTCAATTATAGACAAGCAAAACCACTGCAAATTATAATACATTCATTTAGTATAACATAAGACAGACAACATGTATAAACAAAACCAACCACACCTATCAGTTGCAGCATTCTGTTTAGACAACCATAACTTTCACTGATATTATTCATGTAAAGCTTGTGAAGCTTGTATTTGTTTGGTCTCAATTGTCATCAGTTTGCTTTCAGAGGGAAATGGCTGGATGTCACCAGAATCATGTGAGGCTGCGTGGGTTTGAGGGTGGAATTACATGCCTTTCCGTTAAACTGAATAGGTGTTTATTGTCTTCATGATGCCAGTCCCTATGAATCTGAGGCTGGCAATGATAGAACTGTAACTCTGGTCTTGGCAAAGTTTATATTCCATGCTCTTAGAATCAGGCAGGCACACATTAGAAATTATAACTCTGGGCTTAAAAGTGCAACTATAGACTCTGTTTGTTTTACCAAGGTGCCTTGGGCATGTAGGCATTCTGATTTTGGTATAGGGACAGGAACAGTGAAGCATGACAGACACTTTAGATAAAAGTTCTAATTGATGTGCTCCCCCCCCCCCCCAAGCAAGTGGCATACACTCCAACTTTCTTTTCTCCAGTTGGGAGCTGGTCATATCCCCTTTGTCTAATCTTTTATTCCCATGACTGACTCTCCTTTCTATTTATGCTTTGCAACATTTATTTTCTACATTTTTTTACCCCACCCTTCCTTCAAGGAGCTCAGGGCAACAAAACGGCTTCCCTCCCTCATTTTTTTTACCTGCACAGAAATAACTCTATGAGGAAGGCTAAGAGAATGTGACTGCCTCAAAGTTTCCCGACATGCTTCCTGGCAGAGTGGTGATTTGAACCTGGGTTCTCCCACATGAAACATCTGTAGACATTTTGGACCATTCAGTATTCAAGTCTCATAATGTAATAATATTTCACCCTGTCCCTTTAGTTTGTACACACACACACATACATATCTGCCCACTGAGAGCAACACCTTGTGCATCTGACAAAACAATTCTGAAGTTTAATAAAAATTTTGTGGTTCAGAGTAAAACCACCGGAGAACTAGTCTTCAAGGTGCCACAAGACTCTCTAACACTTTAATATAATCATCATGAACTGCTGAGGAGGCCTCTTACCCCATTTTCTTTCTAGTTTGGCAGACGCAACTTGATTGCCAGTAGAATCACAATATTCCGAAAGCCTTGCTAATAAACTATCGACTAATGCCAGAGGAAACCTTTGATGCCTTCTCCATAACAAAATTGATCTTGAGAGGCTTGCTGTTCCATGGCAGCCATAAAGGCAGGGCTGTGTTTGTGTACGCATAAAAATTTCAGTTTAGGAGCTTGAGCTCATTCTGAGCAACTGATGTATGTGAAACTCCTTGCTCATTTAGAACTCCTTCAATTAAATTTCCTCATTATGGCGCACTCTTCAAAACGTTGTCCTCAAGGGCAACTCAAACTGATAGTGACATTTCAAGAGGCTTATACAGCAAGAAGTACGACGGCTCAAGAGGAGCTTCTGGACCAGTTCCAAAAATGGATTACATAATTACCCAATTGCTAGAATTTGTTTGCACATCCCAAATACTAATTGTGACAACCCTTGGAAACAGAGACTAGGATTCAAAGAGCTGTCCTAGATGTGCCCAGTGAGATTTTTGGCTTTGGGGGGTTAAGCTACAGAGTCACACATAATGAAACAGACAGTGGTTGTATATTTCATAAAGAGATTTCAAACATTTAAATTTATTTACATGGTTTGTGTCCTGCCTGTCTGCCCGGGGCCGCTAACAGTTAAACAAAGCATCGCAAAAACACAACAAAAGCAATAGATAATAAAAATGATTAAAATTTAAATTAAAATACACAGAAGTATATAAAACAGTAAATTAAAACATACAGAAGGACATAGGGATCACTGAGGGAAAGACAGGTGCTGGTAGAAGCCAGTGACAGAAGGAGACAGATGGATATGGTAGGAGGGAAAGGTATGGAGCACCAACGCAGAGTATACCACAATGAGAGCTGTCTTATCTTCTTTTCTGGGTAGGAGACACCCATATCTGACCCTACTGGCTCCTAGTACCGCTTCACCCCTGCTTGGACGAAAGCTATATTACCACTCTCTGGACTCCTATTGTCGTGGCACTGCAGCACACTTGAGATTTGGCCAGCAACTCCGCCTGCACACACAAACCACCAGTGGTGCAGGGATGAAGGCACCCAGATCCCATCATCAGAGTCCCAGCTCAAGCCCTTCAGCTCATCTAAGTAACTGCTCAAGCACTTTTGTGTCAGCTCTCAGCTCAATTATAACCACAAGTAGGTGGGAGTTTACTTTGCCCTATTTCCACCTATTTGTGGTCGGTGGAAACACTGGTTACTTTGAGATTTAGGAAGTTAACAAGGAGCGGGACCCGCGATACTCGCGGTAGGGGGGGGAGGGAGCTCCACACCTATCAGGAAGAGGAGGAAGCAGCAGGAGGAGGTAAGTTACCCCCCATCCCGCCAGTTCCCCCCGTCTCCTCCACCCCCCGGCTCGATCCCCCTCCCGCTCCGAATGGACCTTGCTCCCAAGTAAAGTGGGCACAGCACTGCAGGCTAAGGTAGAAATTCTACGATAGTGAGAGACCGAGGGGGAGACAGGGGGACGGAGCCACGCTACAGCGGGGGCCAGAGTGGTGCAGGAGGACTCCTCACCTTGGTAGTAGTAGCCACCCAAGTCAGGGTCCAGCATGCGAGCGACTGAACACTATAAGTATATAGATGAAGTGCTCTAAGCAACAGAAGAAGCCTCACGTAAATATGTACAATGTAACTATGACTAACTTTGCAATATTGAGTGTAAACTGGTAGGAAATAAGTCACCGTGAAGGAACTGCGCTTAAGTTCAAATAAGGATGTTCAGGATCTTAATCCAGGCTTTAATTCTGTTGAAAATCAACATCCAACTTTTTATAAAGTAAAATGCTAACAGCAGCTTTCTGGATATTTTTTTCCAGTCACTCTCCTGTGAGGCTATTTCTAACCGTGACTTTTTCTTCCCCCAAAATAACAGATGCCTTCCAGGTCTGTTGTAGTTCTCAAACTAAATTTGACATCTTCTGTGCAATAAGGAAGTGATGCCAATTCTATCTTCTGTTCTTTAGTCCCAGCCAGTGTTAAAAATTATTCTTGGCTGGAGTTTGTTCAACAATTCTAATTTTAGAAAACGGTCTCCTAACAACCCCTCCCCCCACCAAGTAATTGCCATAAATTTCGCTGTAAGCTAATTCTCTTTAAAAAAATAAATAAAAAAGTCTCGTTTGCCTAGTTACTCAGGGCAAGGGAAATATTAAGGTAACAGGGAGATCCTATCTTGGCTAATCACTTGCCTGTTCTGGGAGGTATTTATAATAATTAAAAACCCTGTGTTCTAATAAGAACCAATTTACTCCATAAAAGTGGTTCTGTTCCCCTTTGGTTAAATGTGCTCTGCTATGCCGTTAACTTAAAAGCTCCTCTGAAGTTCCGAGGAGTATTTTCAATAATTTTAATGGCCTTTGGATTAACTTCTAATTAATTCTAAAGGAAATACTTCATTCTGCATGCATTGTTTTTATACTCAAGAATGTTAGCTGAAGAAATCAGTAATACTCAAAAGACTGAATCAATGGAAAACTTGCCAAGTCCACAGACGACCCCCCCAAAAAAAAAAAACTGTGACAATCACAGGCAGGGGCCTGGTGATGGCTCATAGAACAACAGTATTAATTGTAGCGCCAGTGTGAGGCAGTGCCATGTAGACTAGTACCAGGGAAACCAAGTTTGAATCCCCACTTGGCCATGAAATCCACTGGATGACCTCGAGCATCTCTCTCCACTTAAGCTACCTGTTAGGGTTGTTGTGAGGATAAAATGGGGAAGACAGAAAACGCTACGCCACCACTTGGGCCAGTTTGTGAGGGATGAGGTTAAACAGGTGTAGCCTAATTTTATTCTCAGTGTAATAAATTTTTATGCTCTTTTCAGAGTTGCTTGTTGTTTCTGGTGTTATCATTTTATGGCATTCTGCTGCTTGGATCTGATCAACTTTTAAGCCATTTTTAATTACTGATTGCTATTCTGAGCCTTCATGTTTTAATTATTCTTTTACTTTATTCCCCCCCCCCCCAGTTTTACCAAACATATTAACACTCACGTGAAGCTGCCTTAAACTGAGTCACATTGTTGGTCTATCAAGTCAGTATTGTTTACTCTGACTAGCAATGGCTTTTTAGGGTTTCAAAGAAAGGAAGGCTTTTACAACACTTACTAAATGATCCTTTTAACAAGAGATGTAACCATCTTCAGCTAGTCAGGCAGTTGGTTCCCCATCTTTCCTCCCGGGACTTAGCTATTCAATGTTCACTTCCAGGTTAGATTACTGCAACATGCTCTACATGGGGTTGCCCTTGAATCTGACCCAGAAACTGCAGGTAGTGCAAAATGTGGTGATATGCCTGCTGACTGCGACATCTGTACAGGTGCACATTCAGCTGGTGTTACACCAATTGCACTGGCTGCCAATTGAGTACCGGATCTGGTTCAAGGTTATGGTACTAACTTTTAAAGCCCTATGCGGCCTGGGACTGACATATCTGCAGGATTGTCTCTTCCTTAATGTGCCCCGTAGAGCTTTGTGTTCTGCTGAGCAGCATCTGCTGGCAGTCCCTGGCCCAAAGGATGTCTGCTTAGCCTCGACCAGGGCCAGGACATTTTCCGGTGGAAACATGTTCCCACTAGAGATCAGCGCCCTGCAGAATTTAATGCAATTCCACATGGCCCGTAAAACAAAGCTGTTCCACAGGCCTTTGGCTGAGGCGGCGGACGTCTAAACACTTTGGTCTCCCTGCCTATACTGCCCAGGTGAACAGCCCTTTGTAGAGATTACAATGGCATCTGCTGAGTGGATCCTTGTTTTTGTTAACATAGGCCCAGCACCAGAGATGTCCTTGGTTACTGGAAAATGAGATTTTTGCCATCTGTTGTTAATTTTAAAATTTTTATCTTCTTAGGATTTTGTATTTGTATTGGATTTATTACTATGTCTCTCTTTTAACTGTTGTGACCCACCCTGAGTCTCCTTGCAGGAAGGGCAGGATATAAATCCAATAAATAAATAAATCAAACCTGGAACCCTCTGCATGCAAAGCAGATGCTCTGAGCTAAAGCCCCTCCTCACATAAAGCTACTTTATACTGTGCCAGCCCATTGATCTATCAAGGTATGTTTGGTCTATTCTGACTCGCAGTGGCTCTCTGGGGTCTGAGGTAGAGATCTTTAATGTCACCTACTACCTGATCCTTTCAACAAGGGACTGTACCTGAGACCCTGAGCATGCAAAGCAGATGCATCGTAGTTGCCCACCTAAAGTTGCTTCAAGTAGGACACATGGAGAAACCTCTCAATAAATATTTGTTGGGAATGGTACAGGGGACAATTGCTGGATTACAAAGAACCTGGGCACTCACAAAAACTCCTGAGCTTATCAGACTCAGCTCTCCACCTCTAAGCTTGCAATAATAGCACTGGTCTCCCTTACAGGGCTGTTGTAAACATGACAGAGATAAAAGTTATGAAGTAGTTTGAGAAGAAAAGCACTTTTGTGTTAACATGAAGAATAATTTTATTGTACAGGGAAGACAGCAACACTTGTCAGAAAAAAAAACAAAAAACTGATGTAGTTTGGGAGAGGAAAGGGAAATGCAGATATGGACAAGCACAAGCACAAAAATATTTTAAACACCAACAGTCCCTTCACTCTATCTAGGTTTGTAATCAAATCATCTGTTTCTGTCATCGGAAACAGATACTCCCTTACTGGCTAGGGACCCCGTTCTTTGCTAATAGATTTCAAGAACCACCTGCAACCATAACAGACCAACACCAATATCAGGAGTGTTTCCTTTTGAGAGAGCAAGCGAGAGCGCGAGCGAGAGCACACGAGAGAATGGCAGTTGCTTGTTACCAAGGAAACCAGATCACTGCAGTAAAGACCTAAAACTTCAAGTGGTTACATGTTCTACTTTGGAACTAATCCTCTTTTTAACCTGTTCCTAGGCTGCTGAAACATTAACGTTTTGATAGAACAGTCACACAGCAGTAGCAACATCCTGTTGCGTTCTTGCCGCCCCCTGAAAATTACCTAAAAACATTCCTTCCCCCCCCCGTTTAAAATTGAAACTATCACACTTGCAAAATAAAAACCCTGTGTTATTTGGCAGGGTGGGGTAATTCTTAGGTGGGGCCAAACAGGTAGGACCAAGCAGTGTCCTCAGCCTGGTAGGGTGTTTGTGCAGACAGGGCATAAAGATGGGAAGGCAATCTGATGGAAACAGAGAAGCCAGAAAATACTGTAAGGACAAGAGTTACCCATAAGTGTAGGCTGGTGATCTCTTGAGAAGGGAATCTGCTATCATAACTACTTTCTTTGCTTATCGGGAGAACAAGCAAGAGGCCAGCCTGTCTCATTAATGACTTGAAGTGTCTGCCTACACGATCACAGAAATGGAAGGGGCCCTACAGGCCATCTAGTCCAACCCCCTGCTCAGTGCAGGATCAGCCAGGAGCATCCCTGACAAGTGTTTGTCCAGCCGCTGCTTAAAGACTGCCAGTGAGGGGGAGCTCCTTACCACCCCCCTTGGCAGCTGATTCCACTGTGGCACAACTCTTCCTGTAAAGAAGTTTCTCCTAATATCCAGCCGGTACCTTCCCACCCTTAATTTAAATCTATTCTTGTGAGTCCTATCCTCTCTTGCCAACAGGAACAGCTCCCTGCCCTCCTCTAAGTGACAGCCCTTCAAATACTTCAAGAGAGCAAGAATGTCCCCCCTCAACCTCCTCTTCTCCAAACTGAACAGTCCCACGTCCCTCAGCCTTCCCTCATAGGGCTTGGTCTCCAGGCCCCCGATCATCCTAGTCGCTCTCCTCTGCACTCGCTCCATTTTGTCCATGTCCTTTTGGAAGTGAGGCCTCCAGAACTGCACACAATACTCCAGGTGCGGCCTGACCAGTGCAGTGTACAGCGGGACTATGATATCTGCAGTGCGATGTGACTATTAAGAAAGCTAATGCAATCTTAGGATGCATTAACAGATCACGGGAGGTTGTAGTTCTGCTCTATTCTGCTATGGTCAGGCCTCACCTGGAGAACTGTGTCCAGTTTTGGGCACCACATTTTAGGAAGGATGTTGACAAACTCGAGTGTGTCCAGAAGAGGGCAACCAGGATGGTGAGAGGGTTGGAATCCAAGTCTTATGAAAGGCTGAAAGAGTTGGGTATGTTTAGCCTGGGAAAGAGAAGGCTTAGAGGGGACATGATTGCAGTCTTCAAGTATTTGAAGGGCTGTCATGTAGGAGATGGAGCAGATCTATTCTCTCTTGCTCCTGATTGCAAGACTAGATCTAATGGGTGGAAATTACAAGGGAGTTGATACCGGCTAAATATCAGGAGAAACTGCCTAACTGTAAGAGTGGTTGAGCAGTGGAACAGACTGCCTCGGGAGATGGTGGATGCTCCTTCGCTGGACGACCATCTTTCAGGTATGTTGTAGGGCTATGCTCCTGCAGAGTGCAGGGAGTTGGACTAGATGAGGTCCCTTCCAAGTCTAACGTTCTATGATTCTTGTGCTTTGGATGTTATGCCTCTGTTGATACACCCCAAGATTGCACTAGCATTTTTTATTGCTGTATCACACACATCAGCCAGAACACAAAAACGCCCTTTGTGAGCATGGAGTGTGCACATAAAGGCTCTGTCATTTTTCTCTCTTTTGACTGCAGCCAATCATGTTGATCCAGTCTTTAGAAACAGCTGGGGGGGGGACATGAGGGGCTACACTTTGAGCATGGGGGTGGTGGTCCCTGAAACATTAAGTTCACAGGTAGAACCCCATCCATTGCTGTCTCCATCCCAGAAAAACAGTTTAAAATTATAGCAATTGACAATGTGTAAAAAAATAAAAATAAAGTACAAATATGGAAATAAATTTTCACATGACAGATTTTGGTGGAAGTGGAATGCACTTTAAAGTGAGAGACAACTTACATAGTTTTAGGCAGCTGTGTCCTTATTTGTTTTCCAACCACGCGCACTGCCCAATGTTCAGAATGCAATCAAAGTACACAAATGGCTGACCTGCGAGAAACTGCAAGGGGGGGAAATCCCTCTCTTTCCTCTCACTTCTTCTGACGCTTAAGCTGAAGCGAAGCCAGAGAAACTGCAGCCTCGCCTGGGAAAGGGAGGGGAGATGAAATGGGCAACATCAGACATGCATCCTCTGACCCCAGTTTCATACACTATACACTAAGGTCCTCCTTTATGCTAAGCAGCCTTCCCCGTTTGTTTGGAAGACGTTAATTAGGGACATTTCCTCCAATCCGAATTAATACATTTTAAGTAACATTTATACTACAACACTCAAGAGCCCCCCTCCAAAAACAGTTTAAAAAAATCTCAGAGTGTTTGAGGGAGATGAATATACCCATGACAGTCTCCTAGACTGCTATCACCAACTAGGTTGAAAGAAAAGCAAGCATAACACCCCCAAGAGGTAGGGTTGTCAACCTCCGGGTAGCACCCTGGAGATCTTGTGCTATTACAATTTATCTCTGGACAACCAAGATCAATTCCTCTGGAAAAAATGGCTGCTTTGGAGGGTCAACTCTGTGGCATTCTTTGGGGTTCTCCCCCCTCCTTTTGGGGAAGAGATGAATTGGGAAGCCCTTGTTTTGCTGCATATGCAGTCTTTCATTCAGATCTTCAGAAATCTCCCTCTTGCCATTGGTGGCCCTATTCTGCTCTCTTTGTGATCAGCACGTACCACCCATTTTACCATCTGAGGGAACAAGCTAGGAGCCCAGGAGGAATTGTGGAGAGAGAGGGAAGGGAAAGGAGGAGAGTAATTTCAAAAATTCCCACATAGCTATATCTCCCCCTCCAGAATTTTATAATCCCTAGAGCAGGGGTGTCGAACTCATTTGTTATGAGGGCCAGAACTGACATAAATGAGACCTCGTTGGGCCAGGCCATGTGTGTCATAAAATGTAATGCCAGGTAGCGGAGATATAAACTTTATAAAGGACGTAAACACAAAGGGTTTTTTTTTACTTAAAATAAAAACACGCTTAAAACATTAGCACTCTTGCAATATTTTGTTTATTTAACAGTGTCTGATAAATGACACCTCTTGCTCTGAATTATTGCATCAAAATGTCTGTGCTGTTGCAATCTTGAGTATGCTGTTCAGGTGTGTATCTGTAAGCTGCAAAGCTATGATGATGCAGCAGCAGCAGCAGAACTGGAAGAAGAAGCAGAAGACAGTCAGTTCCACTGTGGGCCTGATAGAAGCCCTCTGGGGGCCTGATCCACACCTCCCCCCCCCCGGCCATATGTTTGACATCCCTGAGCTACTGCATCACACTTCTGACTCTGTTCAGTGTATGATCTACCAAGACCCCTAGATCCTTTTCACACATACTACTGCCAAGACAAGTCTCCCCCAGCCTGTAATTATGCATTTGATTTTTCCTACCTAAATGCAGAACTTTACATTTCCCCCCATTGAAATTCATTAAATTTGTTTTAGCCCAGTTTTCCAGCCTGTCAAGATAATCCTTTATCCTGACTCTGTTTTCTATCATATGTACTACCCCTCCCAATTTAGTATCATCTGCAAATTTAATAAGCATTTTTGACACCCCTGCCCTAGAGGGTTTGAACAGATCTTTTATTAGGACTCACATATGCTCTCAACATTCCATTCTCTTGGAGCATGCCCAGTATATTTTGAGGACTTCCCTCTCCTTTCGATTAATCTCCAATAATTTTGTTTTCTGCATATTTACTGAACCACTCAAATCGGCATGGAGTGCTGGCTACTTCAGTATTACATACTAAATAATTACTTTAGAAGCATAGTGCTAAAAACAGGTTGCTTACCTGTAACTGATGATCTTCGAGTGGTCATCTGTGCATTCACACCTCTGGGATATGGTGTGCCTGTGCCAACCCCGATTGGTATACTTGAAAGCAAAAGCGGATTTTCGTGCCCACTCTCCGGTCACGTGCGGGGCTCCAGTGCGCATGACCAGGGGAGGGGCATGACAATCCCGCCAGTTATTTCTGACCGCTACCATCAGTCTAATAGTAACAAGAGGACCGACAGCAGAGGGGAAGGAGGGCAGGTGGTGTGAATGCACAGATGACCACTCGAAGATCATCAGTTACAGTAAGCAACCTGTTTATCTTCTTAGTGGTCTCTCTGCATCCCACCTCTGGGAGAGGAACAAGCAAAAAAACACTGCCTACCTGGAGGAGGGAGCTGAGGTCCTTAGATGCACACCGATTGCAACACAGAACGTCCCACCACAGCACGCTGATGAAGACGCACATCTAGGGCATAATGCCTCACAAACGTGTGGGGGCCAGCCCAAGTTGCTGTGCTGCAAATGTCATGGAGCGACCTGCCCTTCAGGAAGGTTGTAGAGGTGGCCACCGCTCATGTGGAGTGTGCACGAAGCAGTCCTGGGAGAGGCTTCTTAGCCAACAGGCTGAGCCAATAGGTAACAGAGTTTAATCGCCTCCACAATCTATTAGACAGGCGTTCCGATGAAAGTTTACTCCCAAGCGATAGCAGAGCGTAGGAGACAAAAAGGACTGGAGATTTCCTAGAAGGCTTAGTCCCGTCCAAGTAAAAGAGCAATCCCACCAGAAAACTGGTGGGATTGTCGTGCCCCTCCCCTGGTCATGCGCACTGGAGCTCTGTATGTGACTGGGGAGAGGGCGTGAAAATCCGCTTTTGCTTTCAAGTGTACCGATTGGGGTTGGCGCAGACACCCCATATCCCAGAGGTGTGATGCACAGAGACCACGAACAAGATCTAGGGCTTCTGGGTTTAGACATAATTTTATGAGTTGTTTGGAAAGGGGGGGGGATTTATCAGCCATGGCTTCTTTCCTCGCTGCACCTGTGTGATGGCTGAAAGTTCACCCAGCATAATTCTGCACAACTCTCAGTTGCTTAAACTCTGGAGCTAGAAACCTGGCAGTAATAGTCCTGAGCATTATGTTTTGAATCCTATGGTAAAAGCATATATAATGGCCAGCAGCATTACAAATATATTTCTAAACAACAACGAGCCTTCCGCTTTCTCAGACTTGGACTAATATGTTGTAAATTCATCACTGTTAACACGGCAGGACTTTTGTTCTCTTTTTATTATCAAAGATGGTGGCTTATCAAGTACTTCTTACCTAAAAGGGAACTTGTAAACTGCAATAAGATCCCATATGCTGATGACTCTGGGTAAACCATTCCGTTGGAGTTCTGTGGGCACTAAAAATTATTCCAACTCATGAGCTTCTCTCAGCAATTAACTCCAGCAAGCAACATCTTATTGCTCTTATTTAGATGCTAAACTCGCTTAAGAGCCGCAGGTTTTGAAAGCTAAGCTGATTTCAGGTTTATGGTGAGATTTAATATCAAGTTGGGATTTTATAATACCCTCCCCCCCAATCTTACAAAAAAGGAAAATACTGTTGTATGGAACACCAAAGAAAACTCAAAACTCTCAGAAGTGTGCCTTCATGGTAGTGTGTCGGTCCCGGAATTAATCATTAGGGCTATGGCAGATCCGCGGGTTAGGGTAGGAGAATGCTTTTTACAAAATACATACAACATACCCCTGTTACAAGACATATTTATTTTGGACTGCAGAACGCTTTACTGCAGCAGTCCTTTAAAATCACTCAGTACATTTGAAAAAGCTTGATGGAGTAATTTCCAAATACATTTGTTATATTCTCCACAATGTGATTTGCTACAATGAAAACTGTCATGCTGACACAGGCAAATGTTGCAGAGGCAGGTGGAGGAAGCAAACATACCAGCATCCCTTTTCCTAAACGATTTTTGGGGTGCAATGTTATGCAATTCCTACCTGGGAGTAAACCCATCTGAAATCAGCAGTCTTGTTTCCAAGTAAATAAAGCAATAAAGCAATGGGGGTCATTGTACCCCCATCGTCCCCAAATCATTTTATTTACTTTATTTATACCCTGCAATCTGCATTCCCACTGAGACTCAAGGCAGATTACATGGTGTATAACAATGCAGTCAAATAGCAAGGGAAATGGTAAGAACCCTTTGGTCTGCACTAAAGTTATGTTCAACTCTGCAACCCCAATAAATTACACAAGCATTGTCAGTTTGAATGAACTTGAGGTTTGTGATGTCTGCTGTGTGGGAAACAGGAAACCCTTTGGAATGCTTTGAAGTGGGATCCGGATAAAGAGCCAAGTGGGCTTTGAGAGGCACAGAATCCTGAGTTTCGGATGGGGAAAACAACACTGGCATCTGGGCCTGCCAGCTAGAGGCTGCCTCCACCTTGGCCACTTGTACCTGCCTCATCTGTATGTGGCAAAAATATGCTTCCCCATCTCACTTTTAAAATAGAATATAAGACTGACGAGATTCAGAAAAAGCCCCAGACTCAATGTTAAACCTTACCCATTGACACTTCAAACACTGCCATGCAGTTTTCACCAGCTTCTGCCAACTGGAATAGGAACACACCTGCCCTTATCTCTGACATTCGCTAACTTTACATAGTATAGCTTTCAGCAATAAAACTCACTGGCTTGGAAGCCACCTGTAGCGCTTTTGAACACTGTTCCCTATGGCACCCTCCACATGTTCCAGGAAAGTGGGCAACTTCTTTAGAGTTTACAATAATTTCATCATTATAATATCAGACAATTTTATTTTTGAAATGAAACACAACTTGCCTGTGACAATTATATCAAGGTTGTGCTGATGTAGCCCTGACCTGAATAACCCAGGCAAGCCTGATCTCGTCAGATCTCGGAAGCTAAGCAGGCCCGACTCTGGGAAGTACTTGTAAGGGAGACCTCCAAGAAGAGGTTGGACGAATATTTGTCAGAGATGCTTTAGGCTGGTCCTGAATTGGGCAGGGGGTTGGACTAGATGGTCTGTATGGCCCCTTCCAACTCCGTGATTCTACGATTCTATGAATACCAGAGGCGGGATGCAGAGGCAGGCTAATCAAGCCACCTCTCTGAAAAACTTCCAAGCCCCCAGTAGAGGTCACCAGAAGTCAACCCTGACTTCCAGGCGCGCGTGCACACACACACACCTCCCCCCGGTTGTGCAGATGTAGGGGTTCTATGGTTGAGGCTGGGTCAGCGTATGAAGCTGAATAAGATGGTGGAATGGGGTATACCACTGCTGAATATTAGCCCATAAAACAAAACTACCAGTCAAGCAGAAAGACAGATGCTCAGAGGTACTTTAGTAATTGAAAGATTTACATATTCTGGGGTGATGCCCAGGGCATACAGTAGTCATGGGCTCTCTTTGTGGATAGGAATTGTGAATGCGGCTCTCCATGATCCACAGAGGTAGTACCATTAGCTTAGATTCACCACAGCACTGTGTGAAGCTCTTTTCAGTAGCACCCAAAAACAGACCACCCTGAAGACTTGAAAGATTCACCAAAACAAGCATAAACTCTTGAAGCTGCAGAAACGGAACCTTCCCTTTGTGCTGTGGAAGCAGATGGCAGGACACTTTTACGGCCTGCCAGTGCCAGAATTCTCTTACATCAACAGCACAAAAGTCTTTTTCTAAAACAACACAAGTACTGTTCAATAAGCTGGAAGAACTAGGACAGGAATAGGACAAGACTAAGGAAGCCCTTTCTTACTTCCAGCTCCAGAACAAACTGCTTATGTGTTTGCTGAATTAAAAAGGGCAAATGGAATTTATTTAATTGAACATATTTTTAGTCTGCTTTTCCAATAAACTGAAGTTGCCAGAAAATTCTCCTTTGAAATTAAGTGGGTTAGGGATGCTTGAACACCCACTGATTTGGGTCAAGTTCTGCTTTCTTGCTGCGAGTGGATTTCTTAAATTGAACAGTCTGTTTGCTCATGAGCAACTCAAGCCTGTTCTGGCTGTTACTTTCCATACATTCATAGTTCAATCAGCAGCATTTCATGCACACACATTGTCACATGGCCAAGTCAGAGTCCTAGCTTGCCTCACACAGATTCGCCATTGTTGTGCTCCATTCAGTAGCCAATTGTTGAAATAATTTGTGAGCCAACAAGTCAGGCATCCAGTAATCATAAATACACTGCACTTTTAAAAAAATGTCTTATTATTTAGTGTTTGTCTAAGTCTGTGTTATGGTGATTATTACAACATATATTTTTTTCTTACAGAGTTATATAGGAACTGTAGTTACCCTTTCTTTGCCTTCATCGTTTAATTATCTATATATTAATTCTCAACAGTCCCCTCTGTGTGCGGATACTTATGTCCACAGACAGGGGGCTCACTCTCACCCAACAGGCTTTTCTACAGACTCAGGGATTCCATGGGTCTGCAGAAAAATAAAAAAAGTGAATCCCCCCCAATACCTTTTGAAATGGCTGCCACAGAGATCTACTCCAGGCCCCACTGTATAGACAGTGAGAGATAGACTGAGATAGCCAGAGAGAGAGAGAGGGAGGGAGAGGGAGAGGGCAGGGAGTAAAAGCTGAACTGGAGCACATGGATTGGAAATGATTCCTCCTGCAGTATGAATGGCTAAATAACATGGGGTTTGAAGCCAGGCCTGGGACTGATTCCTCACTCCAGGTTGGGAAATTCCTGGAGATTCTGTGGTGAAGTCTGAGGAGTGCAGAATTTCTGGAGGGGAGAGTCCTTAGCTGGATATAATGCCACAGAGTCCAGCCATTTTCTCCAGGGGGACAGATCTCTGTTGTCTGGAGTTCACCCTTCAAAGCAATCATTTCCTCCAGGGGAACTAATGTTGTCAACGATCAGGTGAGGGCTAGAGATCTCCTGAAATTACAACTGATCTCCAGATGACAGAAATTAGTTCCCCCGAAGAAAATGACTGCTTTGAAGGGTGAGGTCACTTCCAATCTCAAACTTCATCCTCCGAAGGCTCCACGCAGAAATCTCCAGGAAATTCCCTACATGGAGCTGGCAACCCTAAGAGAAACTGATCTCTGTATTTGGGCAATGTGATAGACAACTCCCGCAAGTTTCTTGTGGGTCCCAGCTTGTCTGATCTAATACCCACAATATTGTGGGGTAACCAATTTTATCTGAGCCGCTTCGGCGGGAGGGTGGGGTAAAAGTCCAAATAAACAAATAAATAAATCTCCTGCACCAATGCAAAAACAGTCACAGAAAAGAAGGAACTGCAACTCTACCACTAGTTGGAGCTGCAAAGCCATTTCATAGCCATTTGGTAAGGTGAGGAGACCTGAGGCTTGGCTCGCAAATGATTGTGGCTTTCCAAAAGGCATGTTTGCCTACTGAACACGTCTGTGGCATCTCTAGCTAGAGGTGGGCAAGAACACGGTCAGTCAGAGAACTTCCCTACCCAAAGACTCCTGCAGCACTTTAAAGACAAACCAACTTAATTTACACGGTTGCCAGTTTTAAATGGGTCCAAACAATTTTGAGGTTAAGTAACGCGGCTTCTTGAACACGCACTCTCAAAGAAGCAAATCTATGCAAATGAAAATGCGTTTTTTCCAAGTTGCTTGGAGAGTTGCTGCCAGTCACAACAGCCAACACTGAGCCAGATGGAATGACCAGGTAGCTTCATCCTGGGTCAGTGTTATACCAATGGTACAGTCCCTCTTATGCTCCAGCTGGCCCAAAGCAACATTAAGAATGTCTTGTCACAACATATAAAACAAATCCCACTGGCCCTTCCTTTTTATATATTAAAAAAAAATACTGTGGTTCTTGCATTTTTAAAGACAGGTTTAAATGCTACTTTAAACTGTTCAATTTCAGTCCCCACCTATGCTTAGTACTCATGGTACTCATGTTACAACTCAGGAGCTTATAGACAGACCTGAAACAAATTTTACACAGTTTTTTTTCCCTGAGCAAATTACCAGCTGCCATTCATTCACAATATGTTTGCACAAATGACGGGAGGAGGAACTCAAGCTGTGGGTGCTCTGGCAAACAGTTCTGGATTGGGCAAATCATTATATGCCAGAGCTCACAGTCAGATACAATACCGCTGTTGCTGAGACTCAAACCTATTCAGCATTACACATTTTAACAACTGCACTTCTAGTCTCCAGTTGTTTTGGAGTATTGCTAGCTAGACATGCCCCCAACTGAGGACTCTCGGCTCTGCCCTCTGCTAAATATAATAAGTCTGGGCAAACAAACCTCCCTCATTATCACTTGCCCCAGGAACTCTTGGCTGGAGCTACAAACCAGGTGTGGGAGGAGTGGAAACCAATAGCAGTGCTGCTTGTTTTGCAACTCCTCTGCCAAGCTGAACCAGTACTAATGTAATTGTGACTCAAGAAAAATCACCAAGTGGATCAAATATTCTTGGGCTTTCAAGAACAGAATTTGTAACAAGCACATGGTTCACAGAATTGAAGGGCTTCTGTGACAGAGGTCCACAGAACACGAAAGTATCCATCAGAATGTCCAAGTAGTCTCTTCTAGGGCCACAAAGTCAGTTTAGGAAAGTGAACACACTGTTGTTCAAACAAGGGAATACCAGAGGGACAGTCAACTGTAGCAAAATACACACACACAAGTCTAGTGGCATCTTAACATTGTTAAGTCTTTAATTAAGGTGCCACTGGGCTTGTGTTTTATTTTTACAAACAAGGGAACCCTTTCTTGGATAACACAGCTTTAAAATGCTCATATGTCACAATATATGTTCATTTAAAAATTTTCCTAAGTATGTACAACCAAAATCAAACAAAGGTACTGTATTTTGGGGGAGGGACATGGATCAGTGGGCAGCATATTACTCTGCTAGAAGAGGGAGGAGGAGGAGGAGGAGGAGACTGGACTTATACCCCACCCTTCACTACCCGAAGGAGTCTCAGCATGGCTTACAATCCCTTTCCCTTCTCCTCCCCACAAAAGACACCCTGTGAGACAGGTGGGACTGAGAGAGCTCTCTCCAGAACTGCCCTTGGGAGAACAGCTCTGAAAGAACTTATGATTGACCCAAGGTCACACCAGCAGCTGCAAGTGGAGGAGTGGGAAATCAAACCCAGTTCTCCCAGATTAGAGTCCGTACTCCTAACCACTACACCAAACTGGCTCTCTTTGGTGAGAACCCCTACAGAGCCACTGCTAGTCAGAGCAGATAGTTGAACCAACAGCTGGACTTTTAATAAGACAGCTTTGTGTATTCATTATACTGAAGGCATTCATTTACAGCATTACACAAGAGATACTACGAGACAGCAGGGTGTTTTATTTTGATGTCTCTGTCTAATATATTTTTCATCCTCAAAGTCCTGTAAGACTACTGAAGATCAAAAGCTCACCTGAACAAAAATATTTAAGCTGCCTCCCAGAATGTACAAAGTTTCTGGACTTGGCAGATTGCTGATAGCAATGAGCTCAATAAGTACAGGGCATAAAGGAAGACCTACTCACAGTTGAGGACATTTGTATCTCAAATGCTGGTGGAACCCAAACAAAAGGTTCTTACTTGACCACAACCCATTGGGAAATATACATGGTAGAAGACACCTTCTTGGGTTTCCCTGTACTTGGGCTGCATGTAGCTTTAGAGGTAAGAAACAAGAACTTTAACTTTTGCTTAGGTACGTACTCGCCAACAGTGGAATTCTTTTAGAACTGCGCTATATGCTTCCAGCAGCTGACCAATGCAACGAATCTGGTTGCAACATTCTTGACTGGTCGAGGTCCCCAAGCTGTTTTATCAGGGGAGCTCCACCAACGTTACCGTAATATAAAGAAGAGGTTATTGGGAGCTGCCTATGTGAGGCTAATTGAAAACAGGATGCACTTGAAGAGAGGCTTGGACAGTCCCACCTGGATGCCTACAAAAATTGGCAAGTTTGCAACCTCTGGTAGGTGAGTATCCCCTCCCCCCCCCCATGATTCATCAGTCTAAATAAATAAATCAGTCCTAGTGAGTATCAGGCAACCAATCAGGGACCAGGACAGAATACTACAGAGAAGGGGAGAGGAGAGAAAGATTAACACGGGCCAAAAATTTACCTGCCCTCCAGGATAAGAGTCCATGCTACACTTTGCCTAAAACAAAGCCCTTATTGGAATTCTTCATATTTAATACCAGGTTTCTGATAAAGGACAGATGGTTCTACAGAGAATGTCCAAAGCACACTATTTAGATGCACAAGTTGAAAACTGACAGGCATAACTTTTGTTTGCTTCTAGCTTGAAAGTATATTAAAAAAAACGCACCGAGAGTTAGCGGATCGGCCAAAAAAAAAAATCCCCCCTCCACAGAATCAATATGTCAGATGCAGACTAAGACATGGAGCGAGCAAACTCATTAAAACTTGAAGGCATTCATATATTTTTATTTTACTGTATTTCATTTCATTTTTTGAAAAATGAAAGCCCTCTGGAATCTGGTACAAGCATCTAGAAATTATGGAAATTTCCCTGTCAGGGGATGACAGGCGAACTTGTACTAAGAAACATGCTTTAAACACCAATCTCTCTCCCCACCCTTTTCCTTAGTCAAAATTCTCTTTCAACAGATCTCAAACATGAAAAATATTAAACGCCATGTGCATATCTCACCTGCTTAGACACAACTGGTGCAGCCTATGGCTCAATTAAGCCCATGAAAATGGAGATGTTTTCTCCAGTTGCTCTATATTATGTTTAATTAGGCCCAAGTACTGTGAACAGACTCATATGTATGGATTCCCAAGGCCTGTGAGAAATGACTTGAACAGTGTTAGAAAAAGAGGCCTCTCCTTCATTATGCTTAGAGATGGAAGTGCTACTGGTGGGTGGAAGGTCTGGCCTGGGATGTAGGGTATCACCCATTCTGGATGGGGTTGCACTACCCTTGAAGAAACAGGCCTGTAGTCTGGATAAGCAGGTGGCCGCTTTGGCCAAGAGTGCCTTTTACTAGCTTTGATGTGTTAGCCAACTGCTGCCTTGCCTGGGCAGAAAAGATTGGGCCACTGTGGTGCATGCCCTGGTTACATCTAGATTAGAATATTGTTATTTCGGGCCACCCTTTAAAGTGTTCAGAAATTTAAATTGGTACAGAATGCTGCAGCTAGGGTGTTGAGTGGAGTAGGTCATAGAGACCATATCACACCAGTCTTGGCCCATCTACACTGGCTCCCAATTTGTTTGTGGGCACAATTCAAGGTCCTAGTCTTGGCGTTCAAAGCCATATATGGTTTGGGATCAACATACTCACTTATGAACCTGCCCACCTGCTATGGTCGTTTTTTTAGACCCTGCTTTGGGTGACCCTGCATTCTGTGATTAGGTGGGTGGCAACCTGGGAGAGGGCCTTAGTCATTCCACTGAAGCTCTTGAACTCTCTCCCCAGGGAGATTCGTCTGTCCCCTTCTGTTGCCGTCTCCCGCCAGCAAGTTAAGACTTTTTTATTTTGTTTGGCATTCCATCAATGATCCCTCCTTCCTAACCAGTTTTAATTGCTGTATTTATGTTTTGTATGTATGTTAATTCTGTTTTCAAAATTATTTTAATGATATGTGGGGATGTTGATTTTAATGGCTCTAAACAGGGGTGTGCAAAAAACCCCAAACCCTGTATTTTTTGGCTCCATTATACCCTATGGGGACCATGTATTTATCATGCATGTTTTAAATTGTTAGTTTCCTTGGTGGCACTTTAAAGGCAGAAAAGGGATACAAGTTTTATTATTAAATAATAAATAAATAAAAGAGCAGTGATAGTCAGTGGCTTGGAAGACAAATTTGGTTTTTGGTATGTCACTTGTGGCTCTTCTGAGCACTGTCCCCAATGCTGTACCTGCCCCATAGTTCAGGAAAGTGGGCAAGTCCCTTCCCTGATGGGGCCTGCAGTTGGCAGGTGATTCTCACCATGAATCAGCTGCTGCTGGTGCAACAGGTAAGCTGCAAGCCTCCTTGACATACAAGTCCTCATGCCAGCTAAGCAAATATGGGTCTTTTGGCTGATGGTAATTGTGGCTCTCCTGGCTTATTATTATTTCCTGGCTTCCTGTAACCTTCAGTCTCAAGTTCCTACTTCTAACCGTTTTGCTCCCTTGGTGGAGGCTGCTGACGAGATGGTAGAGCTTCTTGGGTCTTCTTCTCTTGCCTCGCCTCAGAGTCAGGAATCTGTGCACTCCTCTTGGAGCCCAGAGAAAGGAAGCGGGAAAGCATCTAATGAGGCTCCAGAAGAGATTAGAGCCTTCTCAACTGATTCTGCAGCCAAATAGGATATATCTACAAATCTGCAGATATAAAGGTTCCATCCCTTCCTGGAGGTCACCTTTGCTTGTCCAGAATCATTTAAGGGAGCTTTTCGGACAGCATATCAGATACGTGGATATTAAATCAATTGAATCCCTTAATGAACTTCACCAAGTCCAAAAAGTTTTGTTGACCTTCAGTTCTTCTTTTATCCCGGGATTATTACTACGCCATAAGGATTTTTTATACTCCAAGGGAGTTTTCCCTATCTCTGTGTTTAAGGATTTGTCATTATGTCCATTGCTTCCCAAGCTCTCATGTTGCATGAGTCCTCGCTATGATAACCCTCCTTCCGATACTTTGGACACTACTCAGAAGGCCAATTCTCTAAAAAAATCCTGCTGTCTCAAATGTTGTCAATGTTGGTAATAGGTCTAATGACTTAATTACATGGTCTGAACCTTCTGAAAAATCCCCTATTTTAGACAATAGTCTTTTAGAGTTTGAAATTTTAGAATCATTTAAGACCTTACCTTTGGCTGAACAAAGATCAATTACAGATAGATTGAATTTAGTGAGATCCTGGCTTTTAGATAGTGTTGCACATGATAATGATATATGCACTCAAAGTGATCCTTTAAGTCAGTGGCCTGGTGCAAAAATGGCTTCTACTGATCCCTTGGCTCCCAAGATTTCTAAGGAATGTTCAGTAGAGACTGTTGTACATCATGCACCTCCCAGTCCTACTTCTGTATGTAGAGAAGCTGGGGAATCTGTCCCTGCAGCCTTAAAGCAGCTGTCTCCCTGCCGTCCTATTGATAACTCAAGAAATGGCTGTGTTATGAGTAATTATAGTAATAATTTTGATCAATTTATTGAAATAGATTAACTACCTGAATGCTCCCCATCGCCATCCACATCTATTAGGTTTGCCTCTTGGAATACAGCAGGATGGAGGAATAAGGAAAAGGACTATGAATTTATTACATTCCTTATGAACGTTGATATAGTCCTTTTACAAGAAACTTGGGCTACTACTCACTTATATTTCAACGGATACAATTCATATTCCCTCTTAGCTTCAAAAACTAGTAATAGAGGCCACCCCCAAGCAGGGCTAACTATTTTTGTTTCCTCCAGTTTAAACTTAAAAACGCTCTATCTCCAAGAGTGTCACCCTATTGCCCAAGCCATTCTTTTCAATCACGAAAACTTTGCTTTAATTATTGTAAATATATATATTCCTCCTTCAGATAAAGATGTTACACATGTATACTGGAGCCACTTAACCACTTTCTTAGAAGGTATAGAACACCAGTACCCATTGACTGAAATAATCATTGCGGATTATTTTAATGCCAGAGTTGGCAATGATATGTCTCTCCTTCTCAAAAATCTGTATCTTGACCAGGACTCTCTTCTTCCACTACTTTCTCCTTTCCCAAGATACTCTAAGGATAATACTTCTAATTTAGCTGATTTAAGATTAACATAAGTTTGTATACAGTTTCATAAGTTCTGCTTAAATGGCCTAATGAAACTTGGCAACTCAGGTGAATTTACTTTTATTTCCTCATTGGGCTGCAATGTAATTGATTATATTTTGTTCTCCCCTTCTTTTTGGTCACATATTTCTGATTTTAAAATAGGTACCCCGATTCTTAGCGATCATTTACCTTTGATGCTTAGCGTTGATCTAGATGGGGTGCTCAAATCAACCTCAGAACAAGAAATACCCTGTACGCCTAGGGTTTTTCGTTCCCCTGAGTTAAGCCAAAGAATTTCACAATTATTCAAATCTATGCCGTCTTGAGCTTAGATCTGCATTAATAAATTCCTCTGATCATTTGGAGGCAATTCTTTATTTCAAATACTTAATATCTTTTATCATCAATTCATTGCACCAGAGGTTTGAAGTAAAGAATACCAATCACGAAAAGCATATGCCAAAACTCCAGTGGTTTGACAAAGAGTCACATTCGTACCATATACCGGAACTTCCGTAATTCCTTGGCCGCACAACTTCCAGTGGAATATCGAATTCTTAAACATCAGTTATGCCAACTAATTTATATTAAAAGGCAGGTTTTTATCAATAAACAATGGGGAAAACTTCTTTTTGCTATTTCCACAAATGTCTCAGCAAAATACTAAGATGCATCAGTCACTTACACTTGGCTATTTAAGCCTCGTCTTCTGATTGCATAATATAAGAATTTTGCAACAGCCTCCATTATTTCGCAATTAGAATTAAACAGAAAGTGAATAATTGTGTCATCAGAATGCCAGCTCTTACCCTCTAGAAATGGAGTAATAAAATGGGGTAAAATGTCCTCATAAAGGGGGCAATGAAGTATGGTGTGTGTAGTGGATTCTATATCTTTTAGATAACAAGGACAAAGTCTGTCTACATATGGTATCTGGCGGTACCTCCCTAAAACCACCTCTGAAGAACATTAAAGCGTGTAAGCATGTATGCTCTGTGATGATGTGGGGCTATTAAACTAAACGGATATTTGCAGTAGAGCCCATGTCAAAAGACCCCAGCCTACTTGGGGAGCATCTGCTGGCCGCTGCATGTTCCGTAAGTTCTTGCCTTTCAATGTCGAGAAATCTTTGTTTAATGATAGCATAGGCTTGTTTATCTGAAAAGGGAGCTAAATAATCTGGGGATATTCCCACTGTAGAGAGTTTCTCTTCTACATATCTAAGCCATGGACAGAGATGGGACTCAGCATATAATAATACTTTTAGCTTTAGCATGGAAATGAAGTTTAAGCCAAAACTGAGTTGTTATCAGCCATGCTCTGGTTGATAGAAGCCTTTGATTGGTTTCTAAGCATAAAACTGCATAAGGAACACACGAGGGAAGTCCAAGAATTTTCCGCAAAAATCTGGACTGAATTCTTTTCAAATCCCCTTTTAAGGCTTCAATCCAGATTGGTACTCCGTAGTATAATGGGGATCGAGCCAAGTTTAGGACTGTGACCATTGATCGGATCTAAGGTAGGTGCCAAATTATTTATAATAGGTTGAATAAAAAAGGCACTAAAAGGCAGCCCTGTTTGACTCCTATATTAATTGTAATTTTGTCAGTTAGGTCACCAACGTTGTTAAGCTTAACTTGACAGGTCATATTATGATGAAGCTTCATTATTAAATGTAAAAGCCTCGGTTCCATCCCCATCAACGTAAGTTTTTCCCATAGACGTTTTATTATGATTGAATCGAAAGCACCTTTTAGATCTAGAAAGGCTGCATATACTTTGGCGCCTTTTTGCCTCTTATACTTATTAACGAGCTGCGTAAGAGTCATGCAGTGATTTAGGGTGGATTCCCCCTTACAAAAAACTATTTGCTCTTGACCCAGAATTCCTTGTTCTGACATCCAAGATCCAAGTTTGTTAACCACTTGCCTAGCATAAAGTTTCCCAATAATGGAGAGGAGGCTTATCGGACGTTAACTGGATGGTAACTGATCATTAACCTTTTTAAAAATGGGACACAAGTGACTCTAGACAGTTTTGGCCTCAAATTGCTGGTGCTATACGTGCCAAATCACCCTCAGTTTCTGTTATCCCTTCTGGAACATGGTTTCAATATTTTTCTTCCATATTTCAAGAGGAACTCTCCTGCCCTAATGAGTTCCCTCATTCTCAATTGGCTGATCTCCCCGAGGGCCTTCTGTTACCCCTGAAGAAATTATAACCTTGATCAATTAAAAATAGGTAAAGCTCCAGGGCCAGATGAAATTATCCCTGAGATCCTGAAAGTTGACCCAGATTGGTGGGCCTCCCCCAACCTCCTTTTTTACAATGATAAATAAAACAGGTTAGATGCCTGTGGCCTGGTCCAATGCTATTATTGTGCCCATTTATAAGAAGGGATCACAACATAACCCTTCCAACTATAGGCCAATAAATTTACTCTCTGTAACAGGGAAATTATATGCTAATTTTTTACAACTAAAGCTCTATAATTGGATCTCATCCTCTAAGATCCTTGGTCCTGAGCAAATAGGGTTTAGCCAAGGGAAATCTCCTCTTGATCACTGTATTCTCCGCTCCCACCTGATAAATAAATATACAAAAAGAAGAAAGGGTAAGCTTCCTGGACCTTCCTGGACCTTAAAGGGGCCTTTGATTCTGTCTCGAGGAACTTACTTTGGCTCTGCACATATTTCTCTACTCCTGTAAACTGATGACGCGGTTATTTTGTCCTCTATTTATTTGGGGCTGAAGTGTTTACTTAATCGCTGTTATGAGTATTGTGCCACTAACCATCTGGAGCTAAACTATGAAAAGTCCAAAGTACTAGTATTTTCCAATTCCTGGAAGGTCTAAGATTGGAAAATTAATGGACATTCCTTGGAACAGGTTAAGACCTTTAAATATCTTGGTGTTCACCTCCAACACCACATGGGTTTGTCACCAAAAAACGGCAATTAATGCAGCTAAAATAAATGCAGCAGCAATCTCTAAATTTTACTTCTCAGGAAGAGGTAACCATTACATACCCGCTGCTTTAAAAGCCTTTAATGCCAAAAATAGGGGCCCAGCTATTATATGGGGTGCCCATTTGGATCAATACAGCTGGAAACTCCATAGAACAGCCTCAGTCTTATTTCTTGAGGAAAATATTTGGGGTTCCAATGTGTGTTCCCTATGCAGCTTTATGCCTGGAATGCGGCCAGAACATGCTGATAACTAAAGCATGGCTTACTACTATCAAGTATTGGCTTTGCCTTCTTTTCAGTTCGGATCCTTGTAGTTACACCTATCAATTTTATCAGAATCTAATGACTCAAATTGGATTACCTAACTAGAATCCAAAATTAAATCTCTGGAGATTACTTTAGATTCCTTACTCCTTACTTCTAATTCCAAGGCTTTTTCAATTATAAGGACCAATCTACTTCGCTCTGAGTCACATTCATTATATAACGCCACTAAAAAAACCTGTTCACCTCTGTATTTTGGAATATTCCCTTAAATTGGCCAAGTTGCCTCTTATCTCTATCAACTTCATATTCCCAAACTCCGTAGAGCCCTTTCTATGGCAAGATTCAATGTACTTCCTTCGGCCTTATTATCTAGCCGCTTTCAGGGCGTGCCCTTCTCTGATGCATAAACGATCATATTGAAACGATCTCCTATGTTCTGTTACAGTGCCCCTTCTATTATGCGCTATATCTAGAATTCTTAAACCCTATTTTGACTCAATTAGAAGAGTACAAGAAGGGGGACCTGCGATGCTCGCGGGGGTGGGGGGAGGAGAAGGAAGCAGCCACAGATGAGCCTTCTCCCCTGCCCGTCCCCGGCACCTACAGCGAGGCCTGCGCCTCTCCAAGCCTTCTCCCTCCTCCTCCCCAGCACCGGCGGCGAGATGCCTGAACTCGGCCTGCCGAACTTTCTCCTCTCTCCTTCCCCAGCAGCAGCAGCAGCAGCAGCAAGGGCTGAGTGGCTTACAGCCACCGGCCCATCAAGCCTCCCCCTCTCCCTCCCTGGTGTCGGTGGCGCGGCCTGAGAGGCTTCCAGCCACCGGGCCCCGCCAATCTCCCCCCCGCTTCTTCCCCCTCCATCGGTCTCCTCCCCCCCCACCTCGGCCAATCTCCTCCTCTCTCCCCACCTCAGCTCCGGCGGCGAGGACTGAGTGGCTTCCAGCCACCGGCCCATGGCAGAGTATAGGAAAGCAGTGCAGCACTATTCTCCTGCCTGGAGATTGGAAACCCGAAAGTATTTGTGTGCTAAGAGCATGAGGTACTGCTTAATGACGCAGTCAGTGTGACCTTGGCAGAGATAACAGAGAGCTTACACACACACACACACTCCAAAAGGATGCTCGAATGCTTGAAACTTTCCTCTACGCAGAGAGAAGGAGGGGGAGGGAAATGGGGGAAAACTGAGCTTATAAATAAACGCTGGGAAGCCGAGAGGTTTCAGATCAGCTCCTGCAGCCGTTTGTATCCTGTCGTCTTTGCATCGCATGCACCCCTGCACCCCACACCCCAACGAGTGACACCACAAGAGTTCTCAGAGCGTTCCCTGCGCATGCGCAGGAAATGCTCTCTTACTTTTGGGGAGATTTTTGTGCACACCTGGGAACTGCCCCAAGTGTGCAGGAAAATCTCCCTGCCCCCCAGGTGCCCCCGATGTACGGATTTAGATATCCACACGCAGGGGGCGCCTTCGCTATTAGATATATAGATTCTGATGGTTTAAAGATCCTTACTCTTCTTGATAATCCAAATTGTGAGATAACAGAAACTGTTGCAAAATTTCTTTCTGGTGCTACTTCTATTCACCCTTTATTTAATTGATCAGTTTTCTATTGCTGGCATATTTATATGGCAATTCCTTTTATATCAGTTTTTTGTAGTATTATTTTATGTCATTGTTGTTATTGTTGTATATGAGTTTGCGAGTCTTACATGCCAATAACGGTAATTGGATTGGAAGAGATTAGAAGTATCCCAGAGAAATAGATTGTACTAAAAGAAATTTTAAAAGTCTTTATAAAAAGGTTTATTATAAGAAAGAGGACAAGAAAGGGGGGAAAGGGTGGTTGGATTCTAAAACAGGGGTGGAAATTAATGATTTATTATGGTCCACGACTAGATACAAGTCCACACAGCAAATCAAAAGGACAAAAAAAGAGGAAAAACAGGGAACAGGTACACTATAACACAGCCTAAAGACTTTCAAATAAGAAGCAATAAATTGATCTAACTCAGATAAATATGTTACCTAGACTATAGCAGGTTCCTCAGAGCATGTGTAGAATACCTTGCAGTAACAAGATGTTGGAGGAGTTTTTAACCCCTACCCAGCCTCCTGTGGACCCCAGCTTCTACGGAAGATTGAAGGGAAGGGAAAATCCCAAATATCCAGACATTTATGGTTAATGGTTTTGGACCTAAGCCAACCCAAGAGTGATGAGCTGATGAAGCCAATCCCATGCAAGGCCCCATCTCTGATGTTAGAGGCTACTGATACCAATCAGAAAATTAGTAAAATGATAGTCCCACCCCTCAATGGCCCTGAACTTCCATAACAAATAGGTTGTCTGGTCAAAACTGGATTGTTCTTTGTACAAAAAAGGATTAAGTCTGGCAGGATGGGCCAATGTGGAATGGAAATGAATGGGTTATTGTAATATAAACCCCAGGGACCAAGGCTGCAGACACTCTAGGCAGCACTCTTGTGCCTTAGTAAGCTTACACGGTTTCTGTCACACAGGCAATTTTTTGCTCTTCTAGGCATTTGGGAATTAACTCGTTTTTTCACTGCTGTTTGATGCAGCTTTAAATTATTGTTTTTATATTATACTTAATTGAATTCATGTTATACTTTTTTTTGTCTCTAACACCCCCTGCTCGTGAACATCTGTCGTTGAAAGCCTATCTAGACACAGCAGAAATTTAAAAAGCAAAAAAGCACAGCTACACAGCACTAGTTTCTTGGAATGCTGGCTATTACCAGCGATGTGCTTTTCCTCTTGCTTGCATTTCTGTCAAAATCCATATAGTTTTAAGCAACAAAAGCTGTACAGCCATTGCTAAAAGAACTGTGTGCTTTAATATTTCACTTCACTAACAACATCCAGGCTACCTGAATTCTAATGTGTGATTTTTTAAAAACAAAACGCAACGCTGTATTGTGAATATTTTTGAGCAGTCAGTGTTAATATTTTAAAAATTGTATAAGAAAGAAAAATAACTTTAATAATATATGGTATATCTATTCATTTGAGCAGTACTTACATAAAAAAGGGCATCAGTTGGATAAGAGTCTCTTTTTTAGGGTTGGCAGTAAATTCTGGCACAGTCTGGATTACTTTGTTCATAACATTTCTTAAGTAATTCTGAAGGTGTTTCCGTCGTTCTTCTACAAATTTTGCATCCTGGGGGAGGGAGGGGGGAAAGCAAAGTGAATTCAGGAGGTTTTTTTTAAAAAAATTCTGAAGTGTCAAGAAAAATACAAACCTTAATTATTGATCAGAAACAAACTTCTATTAGGATTAAAAAATGACCAGGATAGAACATGGCTACTAGGGATGGGCTCTTGCCCCAAGATGCTGGTTCAGTTCATGAACTGTATCTGCCTAGTTCCTGGACCGTTTTCCAAACCAAACCACAGCCAGTTCATGAACTGGTTCACAAACCGGTCCAGATTGAAAAAAGCCCCCCGGGGAGTCTTGAGGCTCCAAATTTTGAGGGTGCCTCTAGCTCACTCTTCTCAATGTGTCCACCAAATTTGGTCCCCATTGGACTTCAGGGGCCTGAGCTAAAGACTCCTAAAAAAGGTCGCCAAAGCCAATGCTTTTCAGTGGGACGTCACCCCCACTGGTTCAGGAGTGACAAAAACTGATTCAGGTGAGCTAGAGGCCTCTGACTCACACAGTCCCTCCCTGGGGTGACCCTCCACATGCTGCACACGTTAAGTGCCTGTCGGGTTTGGGCGGTCCAAGTAGCGGACTCCCCCCAGCAAGGTGCCCCCAGGAAACTGCTTTTGGGAGAGCTGTCCAAAGCTGGTTTCAGACAGTACAGAGCAGACCTGGCTAAGCCACCTCCCTGGGGAACACCTGCACAGTTGCAGGCGCTTGTGTCTTCCTGTGGCCAACCACCCAGCCCTTTTGAAATGATGACTGGTTAGGAGCAACCCTCTCACCCTGCATGGGAGGGTGACAGGGACCTGGTGACTGAGACTCTCTGCATGGCTGTGGCAGGAGGGCACTGGTGGAGTAGCAGCCAGAACCTAAAATATCCAGAGGAGGAGGGGTTTGGGTCCCCCGCTGGAGGGACCTGGCACCCAACAACCCAGACTCTGTATGACAGAAAGACTCCCAAACCACACCATTGATATGGAATGCTGACCTACAGCAACAATGTTCTCAATGAGGCCAGTCTTTGGGGGAAAGATTTGGGAGTCAGGAGAGGCATCTGTGGGTTGGACTCAGGGAATGGGTGGCCAGGTGACGGCATTGAGGTGCAGACGTTTCATGGCTGCCAGTGTGCTCTTTGACCCAAGGGGGGGGGCATTTGTGAATTTCCTGCATTGTGCAGGGAGTTGGACTAGATGACCCTGGAGATCCCTTCCAACATGATTCTATGACCACCAGCACATGGGTGGGTGATGTTCTCTCCCCGGGGCCACCATCCACCCACTGGCAGCGCGATCACTGGGCAGGGCTGACCCTCCCACCATGACCAGGGCCCAGGGAACACCCACACAGGGGTGGGTGGTGCTCTCTTCCCAGGCCCATCCTCTCTGGAATGGCAAAATGATCACTGACAAGGGCAGAACCTCCCACCCAGCTGGGGGCCCGGAGAACAACCGGACAGGAGTGGGTGGTGCTCTCTCCCCGGGCCTGTTCTCCACCCACCGGCAACATGATAACTGGGCAGGGCTGACCCTCCCATCCTGCTCAAGACCCAGGGAACAACCACATAGGGGTGGGTGGTACTCCCTCCCCAGTCCTATCCACCCTGAAACATCAATGTGATCACTGACTATGGTTGACCCTCCTACCCAGCCTGGGGCCCAAGGAACGCCTGCACAGGGGTGGGTGGTGCTCCCTCCCTGGGCCCATCCACCCTGAAACAGTAAAGTGATTATCAAACCAGGACAACCCCCCCACCCACCCACCCAGCCCGGGCTCACCCTCTACTCACTGGCATAATGACTACTGGGCAGAGCCACCCCCCACCCTTCCCGGAGCACATCTGCATGGGGTGGGTGGTCCTCCCTTCCCAGGTCCATCCACCCTGAAACGGTAAAGTGATTACCGACCAGGGCTGACCCCCCCGCCCTGTCCAGGGGAACACCCACATAAGGGCAGGTGGCATTCACTCTCCCAGCCCACCCGCCACCCACTGTCAGACTCTTGAACAAACTTGCTCCCAACAACACTTTCTTATTTATTTATCTCAATTTGTATCCCACCCTCCCCACTGAGGCAGAGTCAGGGCAGCTTACATTGCATTTCATGAAGTACACTACAATTAAAAGGTTGTCAAGACATTAAAAAAATCACATAAAATAACAGTAATTTAAAATATACCTAAAAGCACTGGAACATCCAAATAAAACAGGAGCAAACGGTCTTTATGGCCTGGCTTAGGTGGCCATATAGGTCTAATGGCTTCCACACCAGCTTGGTTCTCTCACTTATTTTGCAGCGAGCACAGGCCAGAGACAGCGCTGGTATGCCAGGGCGTAGGCTGGAGATAGAGAAGGTAGACCAGGGCACAGGGACACTCCTTGGTATAAAATGCAGATCCTAATCAAACGTCTGGTGGAAGAGCTCCGTTTTACAGGCCCTGTGGAACGGTAGAAGGTCCCACAGGGCCCTGATATCTTCCGGAAGCTCATTCCACCAGGATGGAGCCACTACCAAGAAGGCTCTGGCCCTGATAGTCGCCAGCCTAATAACCTTGGGGCCTGGAAGAGCCAGCGAATTTTGCGTCCCTGATCACAGTGCTCTCCGGGGAACACGTGGGTAGTGAGTTGTTTATTGAGAGATGAAGATGTTTCAAGCTGAGACCATTCATGTCAGAACTGACTCCTTTGGCACCAGTTCTGAAATTATACATGATTCAAACAAGCTACCCCCCCAGTGACCGGTCCAATCAATCCATTCATTCAGCCCACCTAAACCTAGTGTGCTCCGTTAGCCCTTCTCCCCTCACCTGCGAATCTACAGTTACATTATCTGTCACTACTTTTCTGGACTTACAGTTAAATTTATCTTTTCAAGACCCTACTGTGGATTATAAAAGTTTGTTGGATAATCTTATATTTTTTATTTTTTCACTTTCTAGGAGTGGCCAAAGTATTTGAGCTTCAACTTTCAGGGAACAGTCAGTTGATTTCCTTTAGGATTGACTGATTTGATCTCCTTGCAGTCCAAGAGACTCTCAAGTCTTCTCCAGCACCATCATTTGAAAACATCTATTCTTCAGCGCTCAGCCTTCCTTATGGTCCGACTCTTGCAGCCATACTGGGAATACCATTGATTTGACCATACGGACATTTGTTGGCAGGGTGATGTCTTTTTATTATGCTGTTCAGGTTCGCCATAGCTTTCCTCCCAAGGAGCAAGCATCTTTTAATTTTTCATGGCTGCAGTCACCGTCTCCAGTGATCTTGGATCCTAGGAACATGAAGTCTGTCACTGCTTCCATGACTTCCCCTTCTATTTGCCAAGGAGTGATGGGAAAACACGGAGAGAGCTGGCCCACAATATCGCCAAGAATTGGACATGACTGAATGACTAACAAGAACAACAATATATGTTTAGGATAGATCCTTGCAGACCCCTACCATACCTGCAACTGGGTTCTGGCTCACAAGAGCTTCTGCCACAAGGCTCTTGGTTATTTTGTCTGCAACAGACTAACATGGCTTACACCCTGCCCACCCACTCAAGAATAAAAAAAACCACACTGCTGGACTTTCTACAGACATGAAGACAAACAATGGGGATGATGACAACAACCCTGACTGCAAACATTTTGGAAAGCAAAAGAAGCGTGCCTGTCTGGATTTTTTTCAGCTTGCCAGCACAGCTTGTCTTGTTCTCCATGATCATTCAATACAGTCATGGACAAGCTGCTAGGATACTCCACTGAGTTTTATAACACTAATCCCATCTCTGTTTGGGGACTTTCTTTCTTTTTTGATTCCCCCCCCCCATATCAACAAACAAAAAAACCAACCAAACAAAAAACCCTCCTTGCAAGAACATTCATTCTTCACATATATGTACGTGACACTCCTTCTCTATCTCAAGTCCCCGACCCCCACTGAAATGAAGTCTTGTGAAATGCTTAATTTATGCCCCTATCTTGTATTGTGCAGAACATCCTCTGCCAGTGCTATAAAAATAATAAAATGTCCAGAATCAAAACTGCAGTTTCCTTTTGCAAATTATCTGATACAGATTTACATCCCTTTATTTTACATTTTGTTCAGCAGACATTAGTTTATCTTTCATTACCCCTTTTTATTGTCATCTTCAATTATTTATTCTACTTATTTTAAAATTTCTACATTGCCTTTCCCACTACAACAGAATTCAAGGTGACACTCATAAAATGTCAGCAAGACACTTAAAAAAGGCGGAAGAACAGCATAAAATGGACCAGAAGCAGAGAAACAATAATCATGGCACAGGCAGCAGATTCTCAACTAGAATTTAATCCAGGTTTAGCATCCTGGCTCATAGGGGAAACTAACTCTGGCTAACCCATGTGCCAGCATTCATATGTCATGGGTAAAAAGACTTAGTTTTTAAGCTGTAATTCTCTGTACAAGAAAGGGGAAGGAACAATGTGTGTGTTGTGCATATCATGGCTAAATAACTGGTTAAAACTGATGCCCGAATGCAGCAAAGGGTCTCAGGCACACCCCTGTTTTAATTCTGTTTCCCTTTTTTGCCTCATGATTTCTTAAAATCATTGCAGATAAAAGCCTGGCCACACCTGGGAGCTTTTGTAACATAATGGCTGTGATCCAGGAGATGCCCAGTTCAAATCTCAAATTCATTAGGGAGTCTCAAGAAACACATTCTCTCTCAGCCTCAGGGGGATCAGCAATCAGGGGGATAATACTGGCCTACCTAGTCCGGATTGCTGTGATAATATAGTAGAGGTATTGTTAAATGCTGCAAACGGGAGGAATGATACTGCCCTACCTTATAGGGCTATTGTCAGGATTGCTGTCCTAACATTTGTGAGGTGTTCTTAACACTGAAACAGTGGAATCATCATACTGGCTACCTTATAGGGTGGTTGTAACTATTACTGTAATAAAAAAATGTGACATGATTTAAATACTGAAATCAAGGTGTAATAAGAGTGGTCTACATTATAGTGTTGTTAGAGCAGGATCCATGTGCAGGTGAGGTGTTTTGAACACCGAAAGCACCAGATAATATTATTAAGATAAACCACAACAATATATACATACATAATTCGTAAATCCTTAAAGTGGAAGGTAAGAGAAACTGAAGTCATGCAGAGTTATTTTGCTTAAGCAGACAAGAGGCAGAACAAAGAACTGAATGAAGGTCACTGAATTCAAGTGATCCCCAATGAAACCGTGCCGAGTTTGGTCTTCCCATTCTTTTATGATACAAACAAAACAGTCAAATTCAAATGAGCTGCCTTCTGAAAGATAAACCTTGACTTCTGCTTTTCAGAGCTGCAGATTTTTCTGGAAAAGAACACTCCAAGGTAACCAGCTTAAATGTACTCAGTCTCATTTCTGCATAAAAAGCTGTTCTTAAGTCTGTGCTCTGGATAGAATCATAGAGTTGGAAGGGGCCATACAGAGCATCTTGTCCAACCCCCTGCCCAGTGCAGGACCAGCCTAAAGCATCTCTGACAAATATTCATCCAGCCTCTTCTTGAAAGCTGCCAGTAAGGGAGCTTGCCACCTTTGAACCACTCTGACAATGAAAAAGTTTTTCCTAATATCCAGCTGATACCTTTCTGCATGTAATTTAAACCCGTTGCTTCGGATCCTATCCTCTGCTGCCAACTGGAACAGCTCCTTGCCCTCCTCCAAATGACAGCCTTTCAAAGATTTAAAGAGAGCGATCATGTCCCCCCTCAATCTCTTCTTCTCCAAACTATACATTCCCAGAGCCCTTAGCCCTTCCTCGTAGGGCTCAGTCTGCAGACCCCTGATCATCATCGTCGCTCTCTTCTGCACCCTCTCAATTTTGCCCACATCCTTTTTGAAGTGAGGCCTCCAGAACTGCACACAGTATTCAAGGTGCAGCCTGACCAAGGCAGTATACAGAGGGGCTATGACCTCCTGCGATTTCGATGCTATCTATAACCTCCTGCAATTTTGATGCAGCAATACCCTCCCCCCCTTTAAAATGGGTAACAATGACAAAAATACAGTAAGCTAATCTATTAAAAAGCAGACAGGGGGTGGAGAAAGAGTCCAAGGTAACTGGCAAAAGAAACTCACAATACTGGATACAGTAAAGGAATATTACAGGTCATGTAGAAGATGGAGCAGATCTATTCTCTCTTGCTCCGGATTGCAAGACTAGATCAAATGGGTGGAAATTACAAGGGAGTCGTTACCGGCTAAATATCAGGAGAAACTTCCTAACTGTAAGAGTGGTTGAGCAGTGGAACAGTCTGCCTCGGGAGGTGGTGGATGCTCCTTCACTGGATGTTTTCGAGCGGAGGCTGGACGACCATCTTTCAGGTATGTTGTAGGGCTATCTTTCAGCTATGCTCCTGCAGAGTGCAGGGGGTTGGACTAGATGACCTGCAAGATCCCTTCCAACTCTAACATTCTATGATTCTATGATATAAAAATCAGGAATATAAGCAATATAAAAATATAAGCAAAAGTATTTTTATGATAATCTCTAAACAGAAAGCCACTGGCCCTGAGGTTTCTAAATCTATGTTTATTAACACAGTAAATGTGCCCCATTGAAGTTTAAAGAAAGTTGGCTTTATAAGGCCTTTCATCAAAGACAAACAAGCATCTCTGTCAGAGCCAGCATCCATATCTGAGTATATCAGGATGAGGAATCTTTGTTGTTGTTGCTTTAAAATATATGTGGAAGAAACAGAAGGTAATAAATTCGATGCTTATGCACAATCCAAAACCCCAGTATGGTTCATTTCTGTGGGTTACATCATTTTACTAAAACAGGTAAAAACCAAGAAATAAGACATATTTTCCACATTAAAAACCAAAGGTGAATTAACAAACAATGGTGAGCTAAAATTTAACAATATCAGCATCATCCCATGTAACGTAAATGTATATGGGAACTCACATAGCAAACAGGTGGGCCCAGGCTAACGCCTGTAGGATATATTGGTGTAACCCATAGTATAGGCGGATTGGAGCACAGGAAACAGATACCCGCTGCCTCAACCAAAGGCCTGGTGGAACAGCTTGTAATTCTTGGTGATCTCCAGCCCATAACTGGAGGTTGGCAACTAGTACCCCTGGAGGAAATGGCTGCTTTGAAGGGTGGAGTCTATGGCATTATACTTTTCTTAGGGCCCTCCCCTCCTCAAATCCTGCCCTCTCCAGGCTCTACCCCTCAAATCCCTAGGTATTTTCTAACCTGGAGTTGGTAACCTTATCTCCTTCCCACCCAACAGCCAACCTACCTTTATCTGCCCCTCTGTCTCATGCTTTCCTTCTACCCTTACAGCAGTCTCTACCTAGAACTGTAGCCCAGTTGCGTGGTGCTGGGCACTGAGCCAGGCCCACTTGCATGTAAGGAACCCTCAAGGACTTGTGGCATGGCACCTCATTTTCACCTGTACCCCCCCTTCCCCACACGATTTCCTCTTTCCCACCTCCTGGCAAACCCCATATCTTCTCCCTTTTACCTGTCTCATTCCCTCCTTCTCAACCGTTCACCAATCTAACTTTTAGTTGCCTCCCATTTTCAGCTATATCTATTCTTTACCCCACCTTTCTCCACAGTGGAGACCAAAGCAGCTTACATTATTCTCCTCTCCTCCTTTTTATCAGCACAGCAACCTTGTGAGGTAGGTTAGGCTGAAAGTATGTGACTGGTCCAAAATCACTGAGTTTCCACAAGACTGGGACTCATACCTGAGTCTCTCAGACCTTGTTCTGAAGCTCTAAGTGCTACATCATAGGGTGGCTGGTGTTGAAGAGTAGCGAGTTGAGTCATACAAGTCAGGTGGTATCAAGTCAACCAGACATTGCTACCAGGCCTAGGGTTGCCAGCTCCAGGTGGGACTTGGAGCTCTCCCAGAGTTACAACTGAATTCTAGACAACAGAGATCTATCCCCTGGAGAAGAGGACTGCTTAGGAGGAGGAGGAGGAGGAGGAGGAGGAGAAGAGATTGGATTTATACCCCACCCTTCACTCAGAGTCTCAGAGCAGCTTACAAACTCCTTTCCCTTCCCCTCCGCACAACAGAGACCCTGTGAGGTAGGTGGGGCCGAGAAAGCTCTTTCAAGAACTGTCCTTTCAAGGACAGCTCTTGTCAGAACTATGCCTTGCCCAAGGTTATCCAGCAGCTGCAAGTGGAGGAGTGGGGAATCAAACCTGGTTCTCCCAGATTAGAGTCCGCACACTTAACCACTACACCAAACTGTAGGGGGGACTAAGCAGTTCAGAGCAGGGTCTGCTAGACCCAGGTTCTTGCTGTGGAAGCTGAGTGGGTGATTTCAGACCAACCACAGAATTTCAGCCTAACCTACCTCACAGGGTTGTTGTGCAGATCAAAAGTGGGAGAGGAGAATGATGCAAACTGCTTTGGTCCCCACTGCGGAGAAAGACTGTACTGTTCCTTCTGGGGAACCATTGTTGCCAATATCCAGGTGAGGGCTGGAGATCACTCAGAATTACAGTGTTCACTCTAAGCTGAGTTAGTGTGAGCTCTTCCTTAGTATAGCCTGCTGAGTTCACCAAATAAAATTGACACAGACTCTGTGTCATTATACCCTGCTGAGATCACCACAGAAAATTGACACTGAGTGCCCAAAGCCAGGGCACCTGCCCAGAGCCTCTTTCTAGAGCCTGTTGCATTTATTTCCACAATGTGTCAAACTTGGGTCCTGGTTTGTCATGTATTTCTGTTGTTCTCTTTTCCTTACCTGTTTGTTGTTGTTCAGTCACACTCTTCGCGACCCCATGAACCAGATCACGTCAGGCCTTCCGGTCTTCCGCAGTCCTCTGAAGTTTGCTCAACTTCATGTTCGTTGCATCTCATTCTTTGCCGTCCCCGTCTTCTTTGACCTTTAATCTTTCCCAGCATCGGGGTCTTCTCCAGTGAGTGCTCCCTTCTCATTTGGTGGCCAAAGTATTTGAGCTTCAGTTTCATTATCTGGCCTTCCAGGGAACAGTCAGGGTTGATTTCTTTTAGGATTGACTGATTTGATCTTCTTGCAGTCCAAGGGACTCTCAAGAGTCTTCTCCAGCACCATAGTTCAAAAGAATCTATTCTTTGGGGCTCGGCCTTCCTTATAGTCCAGCTCTCGCAGCCATACATGACTACTGGGAATACCATTGCTTTGACCATGCAGACTTTTGTTGGCAGGGTGATGTCTCTACTTTTTATCATGCTGTTTAGGTTCGCCATCGCTTTCCTCCCAAGGAGCAGGCGTCTTTTAATTTCATGGCTGCTGTGACAGTCTGCGGTGATCTGGGATCCCAGGAATGTGAAGTCTGTCACTACTTCCACGACTTCCCCTTCTGTTTGCCAAGGACTGATGGGACCGGATGCCATGATATTAGTTTTTTTGATGTTGAGCTTCAAGCTCCTTACCTATAACCATCCTTTATTGGGGCCATTGGGGGGCAGATGGTGAGTGCATGTGAGTGTGTGGGAATCACTTCACTAAGCTGCTTTGTAACTACTTTCTCAGAGCTAGGGTTTGATTCTCCACTCCTCCGCTTTCATACCAAGTGTTGCAATTTGGAGAGCAATGGATATCCTGCATATAAGGCAGCACTGGTGCTAATGCTACCTTGAAGTGGCTTTCTCCAGAGTGAAACAAATGGTAAAGTCAGATGTTCACTGGAAAACAAAGATTTGCTTCCATTTCAACATGTCCTTAGGAGGGAAGTCCTCTTGAAACTGATACACTCCAAAGATCTAGGCAGCCAAAGCAAAGACTCACAGTGTAAAAATCTCCTTTTTGTTTTTTCTGGTGACAAATAAATGAGACTCAAAAGAACACAAAACATCACGAACATGAATGTATTTATATAAATATGTCCCACATGTTATAGAACTACCATAAGGCCTCTGGGATAGAAGAAGTCAGCTTGCTCAATAGGTACCGGCCACAATCATCAGTATTAATGTCTCCCTTGTGATATCTGCCTGGTGTCTTCAATTCTTGGCATTAATTTGCTGATTTATTGAAACACATTTTCATTGTAATTTTGTACTTTTCAGGTTTTTATCTTATCTCCCTTGCAGGGCTCCAGCTAGGACTGGAAAAATTATGGTGCTATATAAATGCCAAGTATTAATGTTGGCTGCTTTTGCTGACTTGTTTGTTTTTGACCATTAGTCACTTTGAACAAAACTTATTTTGGAAGAGATATAATCCCTTCTATTCAATGACAGTACAGTTGATCTTGTATCATTAATTTTCTTCCAAGCTTCTCTGCAACTTGTTGCTTGTCTTCTGATGTAATCTGGATTGCATTCTGCTTTGTTGCTGGTTGCAATGACTCTTTCTGCACTTATCGCTTTTTTTGTACAATATATTTTAGTAATTTTCAAATAGTACAAACATTATAACATTAAGTGTACTCAATTTTGCAGTTGAAATAGTATAACATATAAAGGCAAACAATAAACTTTAATATTTAAATTGATTCTTCCTACTGAAAGTAGTGAGTTACTGTTCAATAATTTTTTTTAAGGTAAGCTGTTATCATTATAGTTGAGAGAAAGAAAAGCTTATATGTTTTGTACATATACAATTACATATAAATGAAGTATTTGATTTACCACAGCCACAAATCATCTATCACTTCGGGAGTATCAGTATGATTAGTTAGATATTCTAAAAGAGGGAACCAAGTTGCTACAAATGAGGTAGGAGCAGGTATTCTGTCAAAGCGCGTAAGCTTGTCCGAGAGTTTTGCCATAATATATAAATCCCACAACTTATTGTGCCATTGTGTAAGAGTGGGTGTCATTGTCGTTTTCCAGTGCGTGGCAATGACAGTCTTAGCTGCAAAAAGCATTAGGGAGACCCTTTCTATAGTTGCAGCAGCAGAGCCATGAACTGCCCATCTGTTCAAAAACAAGTGATCTGGTGTGGGGAGGATTTCTCTGTTGTTAAATGATTTGTTTTGTTTTAAAACTACCTCCCAGAATGGTAGTATTTTCAGGCATTCCACCCAGCAGTGTAAATAGTTGCCCAAGTTCCCACAATTCTTCCAACAGTTTGGATTGCATTTTGAGGATATACGTGCCAATTTGTGTGGGGTGAGGTACCAATGTGCTAGTTTCTTAAAGGATTGGAGCTTCATTGAGATGATTTTAGTCCTGAATGGTGGAGAGGACCATATGTTATTCCACTCTGCATCAATCAGATTAATGTTGCATTCTTTATGCCATAAAGTTTGGTAGGTTAGTCTTGTATTGTTGTCTAAGGATGCTAAAATTTTGTATAGTTTGGAGATTAGGCCCCGTTGTGTTACTCTAGCAATACTTATTACTGATTCCAAAGCTGTGAGGGGTTGCTGCAATATAGAATTGAGTTTAATGAGTGAACACATATGTGATATTTGGAAATATTGTAACCAGGGGATTTTGTACTTTATCTTAGCTTCTAGGTTAATTTTTGGCATAAGCATACACTGTAAACTGAGATCTTGAAGCGTGCATACATTGGCTGCCTTCCAACTATCAAATTCTGGGTTTTTAAGGCCAGGGAGAAACCAGAATTGGTTTATGAACGTCTGATGTCTCAAAATTGATGGTAGTAATTTGGGTCTTAATCTATCCCATGTAAATAGCAATGTGGAGAGCAGAGGGTTAGATCCGATTGTCTTCGGTCTACACGAAGGTGCTTGCCATATGATCTCCTGAACCTCAAAAGGTGCAGAGTAGTAGTTAGCCAGGGTCACTTGATCAGTAACAGTGGAAGAATGTAGTATTTTGATTACTTGTGCTAGGTGAATGGCTCTGTAATAATGTTGTAAATTGGGGAAGCTTATTCCTCCTCTGTCTGAGTTTCTATATAATGTGGTAACTTGTTTCTCGGATGTTTATAAGCCCAAAAGAACAGCAATAGCATTTTCTGCCAGTTTTGTATTTGTGAAGGTGTGATTGCCATCGGGATCGTTCTGAAGAGGAATATAAATTTGGGACGCACAAAGGATTTAATTAGGTTTAGCCTATCAATCCATGTCAGATTCATCTGGTGCCAACGTTGCATTTCTTTTTAAATAGTCTTTTATATCAAGGTATGATTAACTTTATAAATTTCAGAAAACTTTAGTGGCAAATTTATACTCATGAGAATGAATATGAGGACTTGATATCCAGTATTGTCTAGCGATCTAAATTAAGTGGAATTATGTGCGATTTAGTTACATTTAATTTCAAGCCAGATATTTTGCTGAACTCTGAAAGGTGTTGGTATATTTGTTTCAGTGAGTCAAGAGGGTGAGTTATGAAAAGCAGCATGTCGTCTGTTAAATGTTTTATTGTGCATATCAATGCCTTTTATTGAGTTGTCATTTCTAATCAGGTTAGCTAGGGGTTCAATGCACAAAGCAAAGAGGAGGGGGGAGAGGGGGCAACTTTGCCTTGTTCCTCTTTTCAATTGAAAAGAATCAGAAACGTTGCAGTTGATTCTAATTTGTGCTGTAGGTTTCCTGTATATAGCGAAATAGCTGTTAAGAACTTTCCCCCAAAGCCCATATTATGCAGTACTGTTTGAAGATAGGAGACTTCCACCAAGTCAAAGGCTTTCTCTAGATCCAGTGGCAGGAAAGCAATGGGTATTTTGTGTAAGGTACAGTGATTCAGAAGTGTAAGGGCCTTATGAGTGTTTTCTGTGATATCTCTTCTTGGCATAAAGCCGACTTGATCCTGATTTATGTATTGGGTGATGAATGTGTTGAGCCTATTAGCCAGTATCGATGTAAAGATCTTAAAATCTGTATTTAGTAATGAAATGGGACGATAAGACGCGGGGTGCGCCGGGTCTTTCCCTTGCTTGGGGATTACTATGATAGCTGCAGCATTCCAGGAAGGGGGTAAATTACCTAATGATAGTATGTAGTTGCATGCTTCTGATAGAGGGTCAGCTAGTAGTGCGGCAAACTGCTTGTAGAATTCAGGCGTGAAGCCATCTGGCCCTGGTGCTTTGGCTGGTTTTAGCCCCTTAATAGCCTGCAAAACCTCATTTTTTGTGATTGGATTGTCCATTTGGTTTCTATGTGTTTCTGATAAGGTGTTTATCAAAGGGTTCATCATAAAAAAAATTTTTTTAAGATGTTTGGGGTTTTTTTTTATAAAAGTCCAAAAAGAGTTGTGATATTGAGTTTGAATCGTACTGTGTTTTGCCTTGAGAATCTTTCAAGGCTGTTGTTAATCTGGATTGTTGTTGCTGTTTAATCCCTTTGGATAGAAATTTTAGTTATTTGGGGGTGAATGCCTATCCTCTTTGCTTTGAGTATAGAATGGTTGTTTTTTTTAGTCATCTCCAACAGCTCTCATTTCTTGCGTTCCACTAATTGCTTATAAATTTTCTGAATGCCTGTCTGTTTGTGTTGGCATTCTAGGGAAGAAATGTTGTTTTGGATTTCTAACCTTGTTTTTTGTTTCTGTTTTTTTTATGTAGGATGCTGTTGATATTAATTGTTCCCGGACAACCGGTTTCATGGCGTCCCAGATTATGTTTGGGGATACCTCACTCATCGTATTTTCCAAAAAGAAATTGTGAATATTTTGTTCAGTTTTGGATACTACATCATCATTTAATAACAAAGAGCTATTCAGAGTCCACCGTGGTTGCATTTTCTGTTCACAGTTAATATCTAGGTTGCAGTTTACCCAACAGTGATCAGACCATATTAGAATGCCAATGCTTGATGATAGAACTAGATTCACTAATGAAGGAGTGATAAGAATGTAGTCAATGCGAGTATATGATCTATGTCTTGTGGAATAAAAGGTGTAGTCCTTTTCTGTAGGGTGCATATGTCTCCAAATATCGACTAAACCATGTGTGGCTAGTATGTCAACCAGTTTGGTTGCAGTTCTTTTGCGTTTGCTGTTTCTAGGATGAAAGTTTGATTTATCTTTTGAGTGGTCTAATATGAAATTCAAGTCCCCTCCAATTATGAGTTCACCTAACCTGAAGGTTTCTAGCCTCTGCAGAGTTTGCTCCAGAAATGGGATTTGCTCCATATTAGGGGCATATATCGATGCCAAAGTGATTGGTATGTTATTTAGTTCACCTTTTATGAAGATAAACCTCCCATTAGGGTCAGCCATGGATGCCTGATGCACATAGTTAAGACCTTTAGAAATTAGTATGGCTGAACCTCTAGATTTTGAAGATCTTTTGGCCAGAAATTGTTGTTGGAATTTTTTCATTTTGAACAGAGGGGCTTTGTCTGATATGGGTTTTCTGACGGAAAATAATGTCTGGATCAATGTTCCCTCTAAGCTATGGAGTCTTGTGAGCAAAAATTCTACTTTGTGAGCTACTGGCATTAAAGTTGTGAGCGAGCAATTTGGCAACTGCATAAATTAGTTTGCTCCGGAGCCATCCTTCCTGAGCTAAGACAAAAATGTGTGAGCTGGAGGCTAAAAAACTGTGAGCTAGCTCACACTAACTCATCTTAGAGGGAACACTGGTCTGGATTAAGTTTGGTAATTTGACTCTGGATTCTCTTATGTTTGATGACATTGTTCAAACCGTGCACATTGTAGGAGAAAATCTTTATCGCCAAGGTCATGTTGCCTCTCTGTTCCTGTAGCAATCTATAAAGAGTAGGTAACAAAGATTCCCAAGGGAATGATTAGTGGATGACTCAAACCAAAGGTTCTGTATACAATCGTATAGAAATAATTCAGCAGACTCTCATATGCTACAGTGAATTGGTAACTGAGCACTCTGTTTGCTCCACACAGTACCCTGTTATCTAAATAATCTGGGTGAACTCTTTTGAATTTGTTTACACACAATAAAATAGTTATGGTTCTCTATGTAAGCAAAAGGAGATGGGAATTGAGGGTAAAGTGCAATATAAGATCTGTATGAAAATTTATGAGAGGTTTGTCCACCTGAAGGACGATCCGACTCACACTTATAATAACTTTTGTACTTACTAAATTATCAAAACAATTTCTATGGAGAAGTATCAAAAATTTCAATTTTGTAATACAATTAATTTATTACAGTGAAATATTAAGGATCAGATTAAAGTTGATTGTATTTATTTGTTATATTTGGGTTCTGGTTATTTAATTTGTTTAAAGGTATTGACAATTTAAAAATGAAATAATTAATAATACTTTGAACACTCACCACAATCAGTTTATAAATTAATTACCTTAATACACTTAAATTGATTAACTTTACTATCTAAAAACACGATGTAACAAAGAAACTTTGAAATAAGCAGTCTTGCTAAGCTGCTGCTAGCTAAAACTATACAGGAGGCTGAGGCTTGCTATGTGTGGCACAGCCGCAGCGCGTTTTAAAGAGAGCCTGTATAAACCTGTTGGGTGAAAAGATCCCACGCTGCCCGACCTTCCCCCCCATAAAAAATACAACATTAAAATCTGTAACTATAACAGTGAAATTCTGGGGAACTTGTAAGTGGGAACATATTTATAACCACTTTATGCGTACTAAGACAACAGTTAATAACTTGTCTGAATAAACCTAGGGCGCCATAAACAGAGAACTTCACACAAAAAGAAAATAAAGGGTGCCATTTATAACATTAGATAGAAGATTATTAAATGACTAAACGGCAATACAATTTTGTGAGATACTTAGCAGACAGTTTTAAAATTCTTTATATCATCTCTTCCTGACAATCTGGTGTTCCTGGAGGGGTCAGCGATGAGGATCGATTTTTTCGTTTTAGGGATTGTCTGGATAGTTCCATAGGAGTGACCAAATCTATAGAGCAAAGCACTTTAAAACCTTCTTCTCTGGTAGTGATACTGTGGGTCTTGCCATGGTGTGTAAATTGTAGAATGAGAGGGGAAGCCCAAGAGTATCTGATGCCTTCTTCTGTGAGACGTGCTGAGATCGGTTTCAGTTCTCTTCTTTTAATGAGAAGGTTGGGGAAGATCTCAATTTTTCTGATTTAAACAGAAGATGCCCTTTCTGCCTGGCTTGTAACAGAATTTTTTTCTTGTAGCGAAGATCCATAAATGTCACAATTATGTCTCGTGAGGGTCTGGTTTTTAAGATGGCAATTGGACCAGCCCTGTAGGCTTTTGTAATGACAGGGGATATATCTCCGGTCGGAGCCACTTCTTTTTCTAGCCAGTTTTTAAGAATTACTGTCAAATCTTCCTTTTTGCCAATTTTTTCGTCCAGCCCCCTAATCTTCAAGTTGTTATGTCTGAAAGTCATGTTTGTCTTTAAGGCTTTTTCTGCTAGTATGTATTCTAGTTGTTGCAGTTGTTGAATTTCATTTTGATTAGTAATGCTTGCATTTATCATGCTCTCTGCCATTGCTTTGTTTTCTATCATCGATTTTTTGCATGTCTTCCATTTGGGCATAGAGAGGTTTAATGAGAGAGGACATATTGTCTAAGATTGATTTTTCCAGATTAGTCAGAGTGGTCGTCAAAGCGACATGAGTCACAGAGGTCGATGCGTTAGTTTTCTCCTCAGTGCCGGTCGCCATTTTGTTTGTATATGTCAGTTGTAGGCCCTGTTTTTTTCGACAACTGCTGGTAAGTGAGCGTTGTCTGAATTTTCTTTATTTTGTGCCGATTCAGTTGCCCCGTCGTAGTTATGTCAGTCCCCATATAGTTGTATTAAAATAACAACATTTGATCGCCGTAGTGGATGGGAGAACGGGAGGGTCAATCAGAGCAACCGGATCAGGGGGCCATGCTGTTTTCCCACAGTGCACTTATCTCTTTTTAGGTAAGCTCTTAAAATGGAATGCCAGGGTAGAGGTTATTTAAATAAATTAATATGCTCACTGAAGCTTACAGCTGAATCCAGTGTGAATTTACAGTTTGCTGTAACAACTATGGAGGCGCCTTGCACCTCTGCTGCTATTATGCACAATATTCCTTCTGTCAGGTTCCTGGTTAAATCAGTTCTCAACACCAGCCAGTTTGAAGAAAGCTAACTTTATTGAGACAGTTGATAGATACCATCCTGGACACATCTATTGTTAGGACTGAAGTTAAATGTGCAAAGGTTGTAGATATAGTGGATTCAAGTAAACGCACTAAAGATCAGGACCCAATCACCCCACGGTATTTGCCTGCAGAACTAACCGTCAGCTTCCCCCTTCCCCCATAGGCATGTAGCCTTTATAAAGTAAGGACAACGGGATCACAGACATTTGAGAAGCCAGGACATTTGGCATCGCTAAGGTGACAAGTCCTGGGCACATCAAAGAGAGAGAGAGAGGAACCTCCTCTCCCAATGACAGGCGAGCTATAAAATGCAAAATGCACAGCGAGCCTGACACTTTCCTATCTCTATTTTAAAAATCTTGTCCATGAAGATTATACAAACTGACTTCTCTTTTTACAGACTGTATTATACTGGAGAAGAACCTGATGCTGGGAATGATTGAAGGTAAAAGAAGAAGGGAATGGCAAAGGATGAGATGGTTAGACAGTGTTATCGATACAACATACATGAAATTGAGCAAACTCCAGAGGACGGTGGAAGACAGGAGGGCCTGGTGTCATGTGGTCCATGGGGTTGTGAAGAGTTGGACTCAACTGTGCGACTAAACAACAACAAATTATAAATGCATTGTGTGGTCATAAAAATGCTTTTGCAACATGTGTTGTTATAGTACTTAATTATCACTTTGGGTACAACAATGATCTTTGATAACACTTGATTCTTTTTTATCCTTGTTACCCTCTCTACCCCTTTTCAGTTTAATTTCACAAAGTTTGAAGCCAGAGGTCTTTGTTTCTATAAAGCTGCCATAAGCACAGACTAGAAATACAACTCACTTTCCTAATTTTCTTCCTGATCAAGCCTTCCATCTCACTATGCACGTACTGCAAATCCTTCATGTCATGGGTTTAACAGACCAGAAAGTTAATAGCTCTACACGGCCTGTTCCTCATGACAGGTCTTCTGGGCAGGCTCCTTCTCCTTTGCTGAGAGATTGTACAGAAATACATAAGGCAACATGCCTGAGACTTTCTGCCCCAGCAGCTCTGCCCCAGCCAATAGTTTGATGGTCTTCTCATTAGTAAAATACAGTGCATAAATGGCTACTGAATATCTCCAAATGTAAAATGGAGGACTTAACCATACCGATCCACAAATCCACCAGATTCTCTAGGATTAAAGGCCCAAAGGACAACATTTTACAATTCCACCATGCCTCAGTTACAGACAGAAGACAACAAATCAAGTCATACTTCACTAATGGATATAAAAAGAAAATGTTGTAGTTCCCTAGAGTCTCATTTAGGAAGGCACAGTATTTCATTCTTTTTTTTTTTTTTAATTTAAATTTTTTATTGAAGTTGAAGATGATATACATATAATATAGTAAGCATAAATAACTTCATTTTAGACAATGTGATACAAAGCATAAAGAGTAGCAAATGTATTACCACAATAACTAGAAACAAGGTAAGTATCAACTAAAATCAAACAGTTTACAATTAGTATAAATCTTTCTGATGATATGAGTGTACTTTGGAGTAGTCAGAAGAGGTTGAAGGTAGAAGTGACTCGAAGTAGTATGCCAATATACATTAGTGTCTTGCTTAATTGACATACTCAGTTTTGAATATTGCGAAAGAACGATTTGAACTGACTGATTTAACTTGCCTTTTTACGACCTTCAGAACCATTTAATATAATCATTCCATGGGGGAGAGTATTTCATTCTTACTGTTTATACAATCTTCACAAGTATGCACAATCCTCCTTTTCCCATTGGTAGGTCACATTTTGCAAAGGACCAACAAATGGTGCTACACTAGTCAAGTCCATACGCCTAGATAACAAGTAGTTTGTACTCCTTCACTCTGTAATGAAGAACTTAATGTGAAGCATTTTCTAGTAACAGGGCACTGGTTGGCATGAGTGACATTTAAGAGGCTCTTAATGTGTACTACTGTAACGTCTGCCTTTAAAGAAAACTTGGAAACACCAGTTGGTACAGAATGCCACAGCCCAGCTGCTATAGGGCAGCAGCATAATCTGCACATACTCATTTCTGCAGGCACTTCACTAGTTACTGATCAACTGCCAGGTTCAATTCAAGGTGCAAGCTATCATCTACAAAGGCCTTAAAGAGCATTGGGCACACATAACTGCAGGACTGTCTCTCCTGCTATTTTCAGCTGCGACAGCTGTGTTCATCTGAGCAAAGCCTTCTGAAGGTGCTACACTGCAAACAGGTAAAATTGTCAACTGCTTTTTTCACACACATCTCTGTGGTGGCTCCTACATTGTGGAATGATCTGCCTGAGAAGACAGAATTGTTCATGAGGGCTTTCTTGTAGAACACCCATTGGACACTTACCATGTCCTTCTCCACTGAGGAAAGGAGGACGGTGCTTCCCACCATCCTATCAGGGAGTCAGGAACTCTTCCTGTGACGTGGGAGCCACCCATATCCTCAGTTCTGGGGACTCTGAAAAGCAGTACTGTAAAGCTCCTAAAACTATTGTTATATTAAAGACCTTGCAACAGTAACTGCAAAGAACAAGTAACAGGTTAGATATAAAACGAACAAAAAGCTTGTGAGAAAGCCAGATTAGGAAGAAACGAAGGATGATGAATAGAGAAGGCAAGATGTCCTCCTTTCCTCAGAGGAGAAGGACCCAGGGTGGCTGTTTATGATTCTGATCGATGCCAATAAAGGTTTTGAATTGAATTGAATTGAAGGAGAAGGACCCCTCACAGTAAGTGTCCAAGGGTTGTTCTCCCTCTGAGGCAGAGGACATCTTGGGATCGCTAACAGCAGTGACTTTACGTGGGTGGGTCATCATCCTCTCTGAGATGGATCTGAGTGTCTCTATCCAAAAATGGTGTAGCTTAATGAATTTGTTGAGAAATTTTGTCCAGTATCACAAGGCAATCTCCATTTTTCTTTGGTACGGTGAAGAATATAGAATAAACTCTCCGTCTGTGTTCATTGGAGGGGACTGGTTCAACTGCCTTGATGTCCAGTAGGAGCTGAATGGCTTTGCTCTTGTGCACATTCCTGCATGTTGGGGAAGGGATAAATCTTTCAGGGGGATCCTGGCAAACTCTATGGAGTCACCTCGTGATATGACCTCCATCAAACAGGAGTCTGTGTGAGAGGCACACCAGGAATCCTGAAAATGAAGTAGTCTTCCCCCCACAGCCACGGAGTCATGCCTTGGGAGACTTGGGGTGCTAATCTGTTCTGTTGCCTCTGTTGTTAGGCTGTCTGTTGAATCTGAGTGTGTTCTTTCCTCATCTGAAGAAAGCTCTGGAAGATCCCCAAGGGGCTTTCTTGTTGTCTTGTTTGAACCTAGGCAGAGTGCTTTGGGATCAAAAGGAATGAGAGGTGAGCGTTTGTGTCTGAGCGTTTGGGGCATGGCTTTCTTCTTGTCACGTGTCTCCACTAGCATTTTCTCTAGAGCATTCCCAAAGAGCCTAGTGCCCTGAAATGGGTAGGCTGACACAATATGTTAGTATGAATGTCTGCCTGCCATGCTCTCAGCCAGAGGACCCTCCTGGCGGTAGTTGCAGAAGCCATGGCCCTTGTAGAGAAGGATAATATATCTGGGGTAGTGTCTGATGAAAAGGCAGTAGATTTAATAACCCTATTGATCCCTTCCAATAGTTTGTGATTTTCCCCTGGGATCATCTGTACAATTTTAGTTAGCCAAACTATGGCCACCCTGGAGGCGATAGAGCACATGTGGCTGCCTTAATGGCCATTACAACAGCCTCATGTGTTTTCTTTAGGGCCATGCCGGCTCTTTTGTCCAGAGTATCCCTCACAGATCCCTGTCCAGGGCTGCTATAGGGGCATCCAATAGGGGTACCTGCAGGATTTTGTCGGCATAGGATGGGAGCGTATACAGCCTTTTAACAAAATGTGGCCATGGGTTTGGTCCATTCTACCCTCAACTTGCATTCAAATGATTCAGGGAGGGGGAAAACTTTTTCTTCTGATTCTGCTCTGAAGAAAAATTCTTGGATCCCTTTTGGCCCTGATGTTGTGCCCTTTTTATAGGAGGGGGTTCCTCCTCTGAGGCAGTCTCATTGAGTTCCAAGGCTGAAAGAGCCTTGCTCAGCAAGTAGTGATAATCCTACTGTTTGAACAACCAGGCTGATTTCCTGGTGCAAACTGTGGGAGCGACTACCCTTTACCACCAATTTCCAGGCTTCAAAATGGCCACTACTCACAGCGGGCCATGGCTGGGGGGTGGACAGAAGCGGGCCATGGCTGGGGGGCGGTTTCGGCTGGTCATCTGAGCCTTCCCCCAAGCTTCAGTCAGGTGCCCTGAGGTGGTTGTGGTGGCACAGACAAGCTGCAGAGACGTGCTGGCCCCAACTTCGTTGTGCTCCATGGCACCTGCTGTAAGCAAGGGATCTGCCTCTCCTTCTGAGAGAAAGCCATCCTTTGAGGCCATGAAGAGTTGCTGGGGTGGGGTGGGGTGGAGAGGCCCCGTCTGCAAGGGAGCAAGGTTCAGAAGGAACAGGCTGGGTGAGTGAGGAATGAGATGTAGAAGCAAGTCATAAGTGACAGAGGAAGAAAGAATCCTATCTTAGAACTATCTAGTGGCAGAGCCAACTTTAGAGCTGCTTCTCCCTTTGAGGCAGGAACAGAAACTGAGGATATGGGTGGCTCACACATCACAGGAAGAGGAAGAATTTTAGTTCCTGCCTCCCTGACAGTATGGTGGGAAGCACCCAAGATGTCCTCCGCCTCAGAGGGAGAAGAAGCCAGGTACAGTGTAACGGTTCAGCTCAGGTGACCTTTATTAGGCATAAAGTCTTTCCTACACTGATTGTTCTTGTTTGGTTCCCCCCCCCCCATCCTACAATCCCAAGCAAACGACATTTTTTTTGCCTTACTAAGGATTTGTGCTGTTACACTTAAATGGTAAATCCTGTAATCTGCCTACTGATCAACAGAAGTTTTCAGCATAATTGCAATAATAACAACAACAACAACAACAACAACAACAACAACAATAATAGCAGTAGCAGCCACCCCATTGGGGCATATATATAGACAACTTGCATTTTTTCACAATAGAGCAAATAGTCAATTAGGCCATCTGGGGTTAAGAAAACCATACACCACAGCCCTATTGTGAATTTGGGGCAACTGGTGAATCCTATCTCCAAATACAACATTTCAGAGTTCTCCCAGTATCTCACTTTATTTGGCCCCTCTCTAATTTAGTCCATGATACTTTGGGGGCAAAAAAACAAACCTTGTAAGTTTGGCCACTGCCTCCAATCAAAGATGGACCACATTTAGAATCATGCCAGCAGTTTCAGGAATGTACCATCTCAATGTTGTTTTTGGAAAATATAAACATCAAAAATGTTCCCCAGGATGTTTTGATGGGTGAACTAAAGGACCGTGGACTGGACTGTAGGACAGGTGGATAGGGAACTGGTTCGAGAACCACACTCAGAGAGTAGTTGTCAGTGGCATTTCATCTGAATGGAGGGAGGTGTCCAGTGGGGTGCCACAAGGCTCGGTTCTGGGCCCGGTACTTTTCAATATTTTTATCAATGATCTGGATGAGGGTGTGGAGGGGCTACTCAGTAAATTTGCAGATGACACTAAGTTAGGAGGAGCAGCGAACACACCAGAAAAAAGAGATAGAATTCAATGAGATCTGAACACCCTGGAAAGGGGGGGGGGATGGGAACAAGATGCAATTTAACAAGGATAAGTGCTGAGTTCTACATCTGGGTTACAAAAATGAGGAACATGCGTACTGGATGGAGGAGACACTTCTGAGAAGCAGTGTGTGTGAACAAGATCTTGGGGTAAGGGTGGACCGAAAGTTAAATATGAATAGCCAGTGTAATGCAGTGATAAAAAAGGCTAATGTGATATTGGGGTGTATCAACAGAGGCATAACACCCAAATCACAAGATATCATAGTCCCGCTGCACACTGCATGGGTAAGGCCACACCTGGAGTATTGTGTGCAGTTCTGGAGGCCTTACTTCAAAAAGGATTGTGGACAGAATGGAGCGGGTGCAGAGGAGAGCGACGAGGATGATCAGGGGCCCGGAGACCAAGCCTGATGAGGAAAGGCTGAGGGACTTGAGTCCGGAGAAGAGGAGGTTGAGGGGGGACATGATTGCTCTCTTTAAGTATTTGAAGGGCTGTCACTTAGAGGGCAGGGAGCTATTCCTGCTGGCAATGGAGGATAAGACTCGCAAGAATAGATTTGAATTAAGGACAAGAAGGTACCAGCTGGATATTAGGAAAAACTTTTTTACAGGAAGAATTGCGCAACAGTGGACTTAGCTGCCTAGGGAGGTGGTGAGCTCCCCCTCCCTGGCAGTCTTTAAGCAGTGGCTGGACCAACACTTGTCAGGAATGCTGTAGGCTGATCCTGCATTGAGCAGGGGGTTAAACTAGATGGCCTGTATGGCCCCTTCCAACTCTCTGATCCTACGATTCTATGCTCTTGCTCTGCTCTTTAAAAGGAGGCAAAGGGTACATAAAAGGAGTGTTCTCACAGGCAACAGGATTGTTTCCAGTGTGAAAAAGGAGTGACAAGTATGTCAAGACTAGGATTATTCTGCCTCTCAGGTAGCTGTCAGTGTTTTGACCCCGAGTGTGATCATCTAACACTGACTATGAGTGTGAACATGGTTCTTTATTAGGTACTCGAGTTAGGGGTGGACTGGGAGAGAAAAACAGCCCTGGAAAAGGGTCCCACCCTAGCCCTGCCCAATGCCCACTCAAGAGGCTTATGTGGGCCACATGGGGTGTCCTTCACATACATCTGGGCTGGGCTTGCCCAGTGGCTGAAAGGTGGCACACAGCCTCCCCCTCCCTATGTGAGGCTCAGGTAAGCCATGTGCTGTCCTGCCATTGGGCTGACCTTGCCCAGGTGTGTGTGGGGAGCCATTGGCCCACTGGAAGGGGCCATAATGGCTAGTCCACTCCTCACTCCACTTAAAACAACTCCCAAATGTAGATCATGGTGGAAAGTGCCATCAAGTTGCAGCCAACTTATGGCGACTTCCTGAGGTTTTCAAGGTAAAAGAGGTGGTTTGCCTGCCTGCCTCTGTTATAACAATCCCAGGCTGTCTGGGCAGTCTCCCATCCAAATACTAACCAGGGCTGACCTTGCTTAGCTTCTGAGGTCTAAAGAGATCAGGCTAGCCTGGGCTATCTAGGTCAGGGCTCAGTATAATTACCTTGTTCCTTACAGGTAAACAACTGGAGAATAATCTTTAAATTGCAAAAAAAAAAAAAAAATTAGGAAAGCTCTAATAAGGTGCTAGAGAGGGACACTTTATGTATCCAACATCATCTCGGAATTGAAACAAAGAAGAAAACAGAAACTATACAGATGTAATGATAGACACCTTTATCCTTCATTACACAACACAAAGCAATTGCTTTAAACCACAATTTAACTTCAAACAAATATAGAGGAGGGGAAAGTCTAGTGAATTCTAAGGTGGCAGGCAACCTAAGACCTGGCCTGGAACTCTCTCCCACTTCTTACTTCTTGGTCAACAATAGTCTGGGAAAGGATCCTCATTCTACAGGTTGTGGGAAGGAACACATGCTTCCTTCTTAGAGGATGTCTTCCTGTCCAAAGACTGTTCTTCCTTTCTCTATCCAGGGAATACATCTACCAATTTAATATAAATTCAGAATATATCTGGCTCACAGCAAGAAGGTATGAATTCATACTCATGAGGGCTACAGGACATTTAATTGACAAGAATCAGATTTACATTTCTGACTTAAAGTTCCATTTCCAGGACAGGTTTTGGAGACCTTTATTCCTAATGTGGTTGTATCATTTTGCTTTATACAGCTGACCGATCAATTCTCCTCCCTATTTGCAATTTTGTGTCCCAGGACACCACCAAGCAACAGGGAGAAAGAGATACAGTATTTGGTTAAGGTGCCTAGGCATCAAAACACCCAGAGGTCTCTCATAGCCACCACTCCAAACTGACTTAAGCTGGTTCCAAACATCACCAGCCATACTCACATTCCCTTTAGGGCTAGGAACTTTCACCCCCCTTCAGCACTGCTGTTGTGCGATGCCAGGTCCATTAACAATAAGACCTCTACACTGTGAGACTGTATTGCAGTACAAGAAGTGGACCTGGAGTGCAGGACCAAGATCTGGACAAGGGATGATGAAACTCTCCTCCAGGTTTCTCAGTCCTCCATCAGTCTCTAACAGTGGAACGGGGGGAGTGGAGATACTCATCCATGGGAGTTTTTCCTTCAGGGCACTCCCCATTCCAAAGATTGGTGGCATTGATTGCATGGGCCTTTTGTAAGACTCTGAGGTGAGCTTGGCTTTCTGGTGTACCATCCACCTAGCGCACCAGTGGACAGCTTCCCAAGCCTGCTTGAGGTGGTGGCTGGCTGGGCATTGGAGTTCCTGAGGCTTATCATACTCAGGGACTTCAATGTCCATGCTGATGTCGCCTCCTCACAGTGGGCGGTGGACCTGGTGTCATCCATGGCAGCAGTAGGGCTCACCCAGATTGTACCAGGGCCCACACATCAAGCAGGCCACACACTGCATCCAATCTCTGGGATGGGGGTTGACATCAATCTGATGGCCAAAATGTTGGTGCCATGGTCAGATCATTGTGCCCTGAAGGTCTGTCTGGGTGTCCCTACACCCTCCCATCTAGGTGACGAGTGGATTTTTGCTCACCAGTGGAGACTAATGGATCCAGCTGGATTCCAGAATGCTCTGTGGGAGCTGATGCCCTCCGATGATTCCTCAGATGAGCTGATAGAGGACTGGAATGCCCAACTCTCTGAAGCTATTGATGAAATCACCCCCCAATGTCCTCTTCGCCCCCATCAAAAAAACATCCCCCCGGTATACTATGGAACTTAGGGCAATGAAGTGGGAGATTAGACAACTGGAGCAAATTTGGCAGCAAGTCCGTGATGAAGCTACAAGACATCTTATAGGATGCTTATTAAATCCTATGAGATGGCAGTGAATGCTGCTAAAAGAGAGTTTTATGCAGCCTCCATCGCATCTACTAGCTCTTGCCCGACACAATTATTTAGGATAATTAGGTCTCTTACGTCCCTCTCTGAGAGGACTCCCAAAATAGGAATCCAATCTTAAGCTGTGAGGCATTTGTGAGCTTTTTTGCAGATAAAGTCTTGTCACTCCGCCATGACTTTCCAGCCAACGTTGATACAGTATGTGAAATGGAGGCTCCTTGGCCGTCTCTGGATTTGGTCTTTGACACCTTCAGCCGGCTCTCCCAAGCCAATGTCGGCAGAATTCTGGATGCTGTTAGGCCATCCGGCTGCCTCTTGGGTCTGTGCCCCTCGGGGCTAGTGAAAACCAGCACTGAGAGGCTCTGAGGCTCCCTGGAAGATATTGTCAATCTGTCCCTGGGTTTGAGGATTTTTCCAGAGGGGCTGAAGGAGCACTGCTTAAGCAGACCATTTGGGAGTGATAGGAAGCAGTGGTGTTCCATTATTTAATATGCCCTTCTGATAAGTGGTATCTGACCAAATTAATAGAAGGTTGTCAGCTCTTGAAAAAGGGTCTTCTTGAAATGGTCTTTATCAATTGTCCGTTGGGATTTGTTCAGCTGATGATAAATTTCTGCTTGAAGTCTTGGAAATTCTGCGTGCATAGGAGGACTTCAGCTTGTATACTGTGTATTATGTACTCATCATTAGATGTTTCTTAAATTGGTGAGGAAGGTTATTTTTTGAACTATTCATGCCTTGTATAATATGTTCTGATATCTTCTACCTTATATGTTTATAAATTCTATTGAATCCCCATTAATTCACTGTCTGTTGGATTAAATTGTTTTATCTTAACATACGTGTATGCCCCTGTAAGAGCATTACGCTCAGGAAATAAGAACTTCCTGGTGGTCCCCAGCCCAAGAAAAGTCTGGCTGTCCTGAACCAGGGCCAGGGCCCCTGCCTGGTGGAATGCTCTGCCGGAAGACATCCATGCCCGGCGGGATCTGCTATCTCTCCACAGGGCATGCAAGGCAGAGATGTTCCGCCGCGCTTTTGGTTGAGGACAGTGACGGGGGGACTTCTGGCCTTCTCACACAATTCCCCATTCCTCATAACCCCTCCCCAAGGGAGGCCAGGGAGTTATGATTTTCCGCCATCTTAAGCATTGTATATATACTGTTTTTTATCTACTGTTATTTTATTGGTTTTAATGCAGTTGTATGAGATGGTATAGGAGCTGTGGTGGCTCAAGTGGTTAAGATGCTGAACTGCAGGCTGTAGAAGGTCAGTAGTTCAGCAGTTCGAGATCCAGGGTGCCGTATGACGGAGTGAGCTCCCGTCTCTAGTTCCAGCTCCTGCCAACCTAGCAGTTCGAAAGCAAGAATTGCAAGTAGATAAATAGGTACCACTTCAGTGGGAAGGTTACAGCGTTCTGTGCGCCTTGGTGCTTAGTCATGCCGGCCATATGACCAAGGAAACGTCTTCGGACAGCGCTGGCTCTTCGGCTTTGAAATGGAGATGAGCACTGCAACCCTAGAGTCGGATTCGACTGGCTTTCGAGCAAGGGAACCTTTACTATAAGATTGTATATTATTTGTTGTAAGCCACCCTGAGCCCTACTTGTAGGGAAGGGCAGTCTATTAAATCTAATTTAACTAATAAATAAATATTGTTAGTTAGCTTGCTTCACAGTGTTCTTACTGTTTTCTATATTGTCTAACCATGATTCCCATTTGTATTTTGCTTGCAAATCCTATGAAGCAGGTAGTCCCACATTCCAGTTTTTAATTTGTAGATTTTATTTACTCCATTTATGCCCCACTTTTCTCCCCAATGGAATTGACATTATTTCCCCCTTTGTTTTATCTTTACAACAGCCCTGTGAAGTAACATAGGCTGAGAGAATGTGACTGAACCAAGGTCACCCAGCAAGCTTGCATGGCAGGGTGGGGATCTGAACCCGAGTCTCCAGCACTGTACCACTACACCATGCCAGCAGGCTTTGGAATAAACTTTGGAATTTGTACATTTCCTAAAATAGTATTTAATTAATTGAAACAGATAATTTGGGGGGGGGGATTCATCTTCAGTGCATTCACAATGCTTTTAGTTACCTTGTTTCCAATGGCCTTTTTTGGAGGAAAGCTGAAACTTCTCATTTGACGATATTTTGACTGTAATTTCTGATGCAAGCTTCTGAATTCCGTGTATCTTCGATAAACATTCCACTCATCGTCTTTTATCCTGATATATACCTGTTGGGGGGGAAATACAACTTTTAATTAAAGGAGGCGGGAAGTCGTGCGCCTCGAGAGAGGGAGGTTGCTGCCAGGCGCCGAGGAGAGCGTCCTGCCTGAGAAACCGCCTGAGCCAACAGGAAGAAGAGGAGAACACCACCAACTACCAACCACCACCATAGGGGTGCTGGTAGGTCTCCCCACCCCATACAAATATGTGGCCTTAGTCAGGGAAGTAAAATGGTGACTAGCACCGAATGGTAAGCCGCTCAGAGACCCCCCTGACAAGGGGGTTCGAGCGGGATATAAAGTTGAATGTTAAATAAATAAATAAAATTAAATTAAATCTAAACATATGCTTTTGCCACAGATGGCATATGAGTGGGAACCAGCAGATAAAAACAGTTGATTATTTTAACAGATAAAATTTTTACCTGATGAATCAGTTAATTAAATTATTAGAATGGTTTTCATCAGCTAAAAAGGGATCATGGTTAACTGGGCAGCCCTGGTTAATTAAGGTAAATATTTTAGACTTATAGATGGCAGATGCCATTCTTGGAAGAAGCAATCCTTTGTCTCTTGCATGGGAAGGAACACCTGAGGCCTGCTTCCACACATCCATGAGTCATCTTAGAAACAAAGTATCTTTTCCCTTGAACACTGTTTCACTCGCAAGCAAATATATGCAGATTCAATTAATTCAGGCATGATTAATCAACTATATTACTTTAAACAAGTGACAGCACTAATTATTTTTGGCACAGGTGACCCAATGGCACATGCTGCTTTGTTTCCACTAAATCTGAGGAAGCACTCCAGCTTCTTGGAAGATTAATGACATTTTTGTTTTCATTTTCACAAAGCAAACAGCATATTTCTTAGGGCACTCTAGATTTTGCTGATTGATATATACAAATACTGATAGAAAATATTGAATTCTAAGTAAGCAACAACAAGAATTAGTGACAGGGCTGATCACATATGAAATGTTTTTTAATTTGTCTCAGACTGCTCGAGATACATTTTTGCACAGTGAAGACGGAAGTGGAATGTATCCCCCCCCCCTCTCTGTTTGTCTTGATGCTTTTAGCCACCCACTCCTCAAAAATCTCAAATGGTGAGCTGGCTGCTAGAAGGTAAGGGGTTTTTTTTGTCTTTCTCCCTTTGCCTTCCTAGCTGCTGATCAGGAGGGCTTTAAACTGATAGGTTTAAATCAGGAGGGCTTTAAACTGAAGCCATCGGGGGTGGGAAGAAAAAGCCTAATGTTGTGCAGCATCCCCAACACTAAGTTCAAGAAGGGGAGTGACCAGAGAATAAATGAACGGGAGAGAGGAGAGTTCAGTAATTTTCAGGTAAATTCAAAGGGACCTAAGATAGGAAAGGATACCTTTAACCTGAGATGTCTTTATACTAATGCACAGAGTATGGGAAATAAACAGGATGAACTTGAACTTCAAGTATTAGAAAGTAAGTATGATCTGATAGGTATCACTGAGACTTGGTGGGATGAGTCTCATATATGGAGCACAGTGATTGAAGGATATACCTTGTTCAAACGGAACAGAATAAACAAAAAAAAGGAGGCGGGGTGGCACGATATGTCAAGAATGAATACACCTGCACTGAAATTCAGGATTTCGAGAGTTGTCCTGTTGAAAGTGTGTGGGTAAGGACATCTCTCAGAAGGTGGAGGTGAGAACCAGAGGATCTGCTATCCTAGATTTAATCCTAAAAGGGAATAACTGATTGATGAAGTAAACGTTGTGGGATCCTTGGGGAATAGTGACCATGTCTGCTTGGAATTTGACATAGAGAAGGATGTAAAACCAGGACATAGTAGGACTTGTATCCTGGACTTCAGGAAAGCTGATTTTAAAAAAACTCAAGAGAAATATTAGGTAGCATCCCATGGCTGGAAATGCTGAGGAGGAAATCTGCACTGGAAGAATAGGAGATGCTGAAAAATTAAGTGCTTAAGGCACAATCACAAACTGTCCCGGTAAGAAAGAAAGGTGGGAGATTGGTAATGAAGCTAAGATGGCTGAACAAGGAACTTCTGAAGAGCTGAGACTAAAAAGGGAAATGTACAGGAAATGGAAGGAGGGATAAGTTACTGAGGGTGAGTACAAGAAGCAGGATTGAATCTGTAGGGATGGTGTCAGAAAGGCTAAAGCGCAGATGGAGCTGAGGCTTGCAAGGGATGCTAAAAATAACAAGAAAGGTTTCTATGCTTATGTTCGGAGCAAAAAGAAGAACAGGGATGGGGTAAGCTCATTGCTAGGAGAAGATGGTCATGCCTTAACAAGGGATGAAAACAAAGCGAAATTACTTAACTCTCACTTTGCATCGGTCTTTAACCGTAAGGTCAGCTGTATACAAACTGAAGAATGCAGGACATATGAAGGCTCGCAAACCAGCAGTTAGAGAGGGGGTGCGAATGTCCGTGCCCCCAGGGAACCTTTGCAAAGGGTCTCCAGTCATGGAGCGCTGAGTGTCGCCGCTTTCCTGGCATGCTGTTGGGAAATTGAGACCCTTTGCTCCGACGGTCTCTCTGATGTGTTCCGGCAAGGACTAAGCTACGCACACCCCATCAAGCGAGTGGAGGTCGAGCAGCAAATAAGCATATCTGTTGGCGAGATCTACTTGATCTACAGATGAAGAGTGAGTAAAGTTGAAATGAAACAACAAAGCGAAAGCCCCCCGGGGAAAAGCGAGGGGGGAGAGGGGACTCTCCTCCGCTAAGAACTGTTTATAAGTGTTACGGAGCTAGAAGAGGGGGGGGGCAGGTTTAAAAGCGGCAATGGACTATACGGAGAGATTCCAGGAGGCAGTTAAGCGTTGATGCAAGTTTTCGGGACTTTGGCAAACTTTGTAAAAGTAAACATCCTTCAAAATGGAGACGGACAATGTAGTAAGAGCAACAAGCGATATCCAAGCTTTCTCCAGGAAGTGGAAGAGCTGCTGGTTAACCATCTGACTGGAAATAATCATAGACTCTTGCAAACTGTGTCTTAAGCCTTTGTTCCCTGTTGGTATAAATGAGGTACTATGCAAGAACTGTGCTACATGTCAGCTGTTGCCTTTAAAAGGACTGTGTTAATATTGGAGAAGCGTCTAACCAATGATCATAGGGGCTTCCAGGATCGAAGAGGAGAGTCAAATGGGCATTTGCAATTCGAAGGGCCTGTATGCAGACCATAAGCGAGGCTTAAAGCGAAGGAGTATCTTCCATGGTTATATCCTGATTAAGTCTGCTGGGCAATAGGGTGACGAGACTCTCTTCAAGTCGGTCAGTGAAAAGCAAATTGGAACGACCCCTATGATTGAAGGAAAGAATTTAAGCGGAACAGTCCTGGAAAAAGGAAAAGGGTCTTTGTTTTGAGATGGCCAGTTCCTGATACAGCAATATGGTGCCACAGGGAAGAAGAAAGAGGCAAACAGCAATGGAAGAGAAAATGAGATTGTGTAATATCTACTGAGGGAGACTTATTGTTAATTTGCTTTTAATGGTGGAGGGGAAAATAATGGTTAAATAAGATGCTGTTGTTCTATGTAATTTGTGTCTAAGTTAAATAGCGATTCTCCTGGACTACTCTTCATATAGTCAGATTTGTTGGGATGTTTTTACAAGCTATGATGATGACTGATAACTCTCAGTGTTAAAGAAAGTTTTTTTTTATTATTGTTAAGCAATTTTTTTACAAACTGTATGTAACCTCCAATCCTTGGGTTTTTAGTGTTTCTTTTCTTTCTCCTATAGTGTGTAGATTCCCTCCCTAATTTCGTTGTAGTTTTTAGTAAATGCAAATAAAAAATCCCCTACAGGGGGCCATAAAAAATACCGTACCCAATGAGTGCTCATAAATGGCTCTGTGTCTATGTGGAGGGAAGTCTCAAGTGGAGTGCCACAGAGCTCGGTCCTGAAGGAAGACATAGAGGAGATGCTTATCAAATTTGCAGATGCCATGAAGCTGGGTGGGATTGCTAATTCTGAAGAAGACAGAGTCAGGATTCAAAATGATCTAGATAGGTTGGAACTGTGGGCTGAGACAAATAAAATGAATTTCAATAGAGATAAGTGCAAAGTCCTACACTTAGGTACCAAAAAATCAAAGGCACAGATATAGAATGGGATGGACTTGGCTTGACAGCAACTCATGTGAAAGGGATCTAGGTGTTCTGATTGATCACAGGCTAAACATGAGCTTGCAGTGTGATGTGACCGCGAAGAAAGCCAATGCAATCATAGGATGCATTAACAGAAGCATTGTGTCCAGAGTAAGGGAGGTGGTAGTTCCGCTCTATTCTGCTATGGTCAGACCTCATCTGGAGTACTGTGTCCAGTTTTGGGCACCACATTTTAGGAAGGATGTTGACAAGCTCGAGCATGAACAGAAGAGGGCAACTAGGACGGTGAGAGGGTTGGAATCCAAGTCTTATGAGGAAAGGCTGAAAGAGTTGGGTATGTTTAGCCTGGGAAAGAGAAGGCTTAGAGGGGACATCAAATATTTGAAAGGCTGTCATGTAGAAGATGGAGCAGATCTATTCTCTCTTGCTCCGGATGGCAAGACTAGATCTAATAGGTGGAAATTACAAGAGAGTCGATATCAGCTAAATATCAGGAGAAACTTCCTAACAGTAAGAGTGGTTGAGCAGTGGAACAGACTGCCTCGGGAGGTGGTGGATGCTCCTTCACTGGACATTTTCAAGCGGAGGCTGGACAACCATCTTTCGAGTATGTTGTAGGGCTATCTTTCAGCTATGCTCCTGCAGAGTGCAGAGGGTTGGACTAGATGACCTGCAAGGTCCCTTCCAACTCTAACATTCTATGATTCTTTTTGAATGTCTATTTATTGACTTATATTTCTATTGCCAGAGCCTGTGGGCCCTCATGTTCAATTCATTGGGGGAGACTTCCACTTTTTAAAAGAAGCCTCTTACTTTGTATAGGTTCCTTGACTTGTAATGTTAACCACACAGGCCTTCTTGGCAGTGCCTCTCCTAACCTGTGGAATGCATTCTATTTGGGCTTCAAACAGTGTGGTTTTAAAAAGCTTACAAGCATCCTCTAGGGATTTGACTCTCTTGTGTTTCCCCTTAAACTTCCTTTTTCACTATTCCCCTCTTTTTTGTAAATTTCCCTCTTTTGAAATCAAATGTGACAGTTTTAGACTTTAGGACTTTCTATTGACCTGAATGCTGAGCTTAATAGCATTGTGGCCACCGATCCCAATTGGCGTAACAACCTCTACATATGTCAATAGGCCTTGAGACCTGCTTAGAACCAAGTCCAAGATCACTACCCCTCTGTTTGGCTCTGTGACCAACTGTTCGAGTGCACAGTCATTTATGATGTCCAGGAATCTCATTTCTACAGCATGACTTTACCCAGTCAATGTTAGGGTAGTTGAAGTCTCCCTGTATAATAACATTATTTGCTTTAGTCACCTTTCTACTTCCTTCTCCAGCTCAAGATCAGCCTCAAGGGTTTGATCACGTGGGCCCCCAAGTTTAAGTAACCCTTAGGTTCTAGTATTTTCCACACATATTGCTTCTGTTGGGCAGTTAATTATCTTGATGCTTTCCAGCTTATTTGATTCTATGCCTCTTTGATATACAATGAAACAATAACAATAACCGAGCCCTCCATGCCCTACCCAGGAATGACTGTATCCCATAGATATTACCCATTTCACCATGTTTCTGAGGTACCTACTATATCTAAATTGTCACTGAACACCAAGTGCTCCAGCTCGCACATCTTGGCTCCGAGACTTCTAGCATTGGCTTATAGAATCATAGAGTTGGAAGGGACCTCCAGGGTCATCTAACCCACCCACCTGCACAATGCAGGAAATTCACAAATATGTCCCCCCCCCCCCCAGTGGCCCCATTCCACGTCCAGAAGATGACAAAAACCCTCCAGGATCTCCAGCCAAACTGGCCTGGAGAAAAATTGCTTCCTGACCCCAAAGTGGCGATCAACAATTCCCTGAGCGTGTAAAAAACAGCCACAAGAACTGATGCCACCCTTCCTGCCATCCCTCTCATGATCTGCCTAAGTTCACAGAATTAGCATTGTTGTCAAATGGCCATCTTGACCCTGTTTAAAAACCTCCCGAGGAAGTCTGTTCCATTGAACCACTCTATTAGGAAGGCTTTCCTAATGTTTAGCTGAAAACTCCTCTGATTTAATTTTAACCCATTGGTTCTGGTCCAACCTTCTGGGGCAACAGAAAACAACTCTGTACCATCCTCTATATGACAGCCCTTCAAGTACATGAAGATGGTTATGTCACCTCTCAATCAGCTCCTCTCTATGCTAAACATACCCAGCTCTTTCAAGCCTTTCCTCATAGGACTTCCTCCACCGATTGAAAACAACCATTCCCTTGACAAGTCATTTGAAGAAGAAAGTGATTAGGCATGCTGAAGTTCACAGCATAACCTGCATAAATAAAAACAAAATCAATCTGAGGTGCATCATGGCTGCAGTAAATAAACATGGTTATCTACCTCTCTCTCTCACACACACACACATGCAGTATTTATGGGTATTCTTTGGGGACAATCTCTACCTTCTCATGTTGTTTTCTCTTCCATACTAAGTGAAATGATTCCATCACAATGAACAAACCCAAGAGTCAAATCACATTACACAAACTAGAATAATGGAAAATGAATTAGATGACATTATGTATCCGCTTAACAAGACAGAAAATTTATCTAAGGTGAAATACCACTCTGAAATGCCCACTGAAGATAGAGTGACTTTAAACCATTCTGAAGCAGCAGCAGAGGAGTGGAAGATACTTTGCAAGCCAATTTTCATACTAAACATTAAAGGCTGCATTTGCCTGCACAATAGGGCATGTGGGGTTTCTGCACCAACAAAAGCCTTGGTCATGCATACTATACAAGTTCAAATCGTTGTGTATATGGAGGGGGTGGGAAGAATCAGGGTTGTCGCTACTACACTCCCACTAACTTTAGTGCATTCAGAGCCACCTGAACAGTTTATCCAGGGTACGGACTGTATACACAAGAGCTGATGAGCATAGACACTGTGCACTCTTGAGTATGTACAGTGAGCGGGGACAGAAGGTGTAATTTGCAATCCCATCACTCCCTTGGGTTCATTTGTACACAGGGTGCATGAATGGAGAAAAGGAAGCTTGGAAATTCATGGTTCATTTCCAAAGAAAAATCAGCTAAAACTAAAATCATCTTGGAAAGCTGTTTCACAGTCTAGTCCTAAAGCTGCCAACTCCTACTGCAACAGCACAGCAGGTCAGGCAACAACACTAGCAGAGGCAGAATCCCAAGGAGATCACTATGAACAGAGAGGAAGGGGGAAAGGAGGAAATTTTATTGGAGAACAAAAATACAGTCATTGTACTGAAGAGCCCTCACCCAATCATACGTGAAGAGGACCCAATCACCTCAAAATGATTTATACAGTCATGTGATATTTTAATGCAAACTCCTACAACTGAAGGGAGACATATGTTGTAGCCTTAACATAGTGTATGTTATTGGTTATCATATAAATAAGATAAAATGAGATAATATATTTATTCACTATAAACACATCATTTAGGGAGGAATTCACTGTTTTCTCAAGCAGATCTGTCTTATCAGTACTAAAGCGACATATTAAAGTTACACACATAATTAATTACATGCTCTACCATCAAAGGAAGTTAAGCTATTGGAAGGCATTGTGAAGATCCAACGTTTGTGAGTCTAACCTGAGATACTCATGTAAAATACTGTAGAAACTATGCAATGGCCTCCCCCAAAGCCACTCTGAGCCAAAGTGATCCTCAATGACAACTTTGTTGCTTAGCTTCTATTTTACTAACGAGCAGGCGACAGTGTCATAACAGTAAAAACACAAAGTGTAACTGGGGAAAAGGAAATTGTGAAACTTACCTGGTAAACGTGAAATGCATTTGCTGCTTTTCCACGGAGAAAGACTGAAGGAATCCAGACGTTTATAAGCGCTCGATTTGATCTGAATTTTAAAAAAGTGAGAGAGAAGGCTCAGCTGTATCAGAGAGCTCTTCTAAGGAAGAATACAGATGTATCTCCAACCACTTAAACTTCTATCTTTAATCCACTCTTTCAGCAGGCTACTACAGAGTCAGACACTGGTTCTCTCGTCAGAGAAAATGGGAGCTTTGAGTTTGCCATGATAACTAATTAGAATTCTGCACAGCTAGTTTTTGAAATGGAGGAAGAGCCAGTTTCACCTAAACAATTCAGTTTAGAACTGATAGTTGGGAACAGTGTACCCTCTAAGCTGAGTTAGTGTGAGCTAGCACACAGTTTTTTAGCCTCTCACTCACACGTTTTTGTCTTAGCTCAGGAAGGATGGTTTCAGAGCAAACGACTTTATGCAGTAGACAAATCTCCTGCTCACAACTTTAATGCCAGTAGCTCAGAAAGTAAAATTTTTGCTCGCAGGACTCCACAGCTTAGAGGGAGCATTGGTTGGGAAGTCTGTCACAAAAAAAGGGAGAATACGTATCCAAAGCAAACTCACTGCTCAAGCAAAATGCATTCATCTTCACCCCAACGCTTTCCTTCACGGAGAAATTTAAATAAACATTACCACACAGTGGGCTTAGCACCCAGAAACAGGATTCTGTAGTTTATATCTGGAAAATCTTGTTTGCCTCTAGGTAAAAAGGTAAAGGTTCCCTTGCTCGAAAGCCAGTCGAATCCGACTCTAGGGTTGCGGTGCTCATCTCCGTTTCAAAGCCGAAGAGCCAGCGCTGTCCGAAGACGTTTCTGTGGTCATGTGGCCGGCATGACTAAACACCGAGGCGCACAGAACACTGTTACCTTCCCACCAAAGTGGTACCTATTTATCTACTTGCAATTTCTTGCTTTCGAACTGCTAGGTTGGCAGGAGCTGGAACTAGAGACAGGAGCTCACCCTGTCTTGCGGCACCTGGGTCTTGAACCGCTGAACTACTGACCTTCCACAGCCTGCAGTTCAGCGTCTTAACCACTTGAGCCACCGCAGCTCCTGTTTGCCTCTAAGGTGCCACCAAATGCAAATCTAGGATTCCCCAGCAGGCAAAAATTATATCAAAATCACAAACTTTCCCTCAACTCACATTTCAAAATCTGACAGACTCTGGTCTTCAGATGTTTGGCTGAGATCTCCAGGAACCTGCCGGGAAAAAGAGTCAAATAATCATGTTACGTATAAACAGTACTCTCCTTTTGCATTGTATGTAACATAAATTTAAATTTTCCACTATGGTGTCAACATTGCTTATATTCAATTGCTTTACTGAAAAGAAATTCAGAAGCTGATCCAAACCAACCACTTAATTTGGAGAGAAGTAACCCCCCCTCCAAAATTCCTAACAGTATTAATAGGTTGTCTTCTTCCACCGTAGTGGGTGACATGGTAGATAAAGGCCTCTGGGAATAGGCAGGATTCTCGTTAGCTTGAACCCCTGCCCTGTACCTTCAGCAATCAAAGATCCCAAACCTTTTGCCGCCACCACTTGGGATATTAAGGTCTCCTTAAAAATGCATGCTTAATCCTCTAGTAAAGACAATGAAAGAAACAAATATTAGCTGGGGAGCAACCTGGTAGCATGAGTAGAATGTGGCATGGGAAGAGACAGAACTATTTTGAAAGTGGTGCGCCCAGTATTGTAAGATATTTTGAAAGTACTTATGAAAAGCAAAACAGAATATACATGACATTTAAGAGTGACAAATAGGGATGGACATGAATGGCACATGAAGCAAAAATTTGTCACGAATTCTGCCGCTTTGGCTAGCAAACCAGAGTTCATGTTGGGTCTACCATCTTGAACATCCACAAACTTAAAGTAGTTCACGGCAGTTTGTGGATACAGCAGAAAGCAGGGGTTTAAAAGGACTCTGAGTCTCTATAAGCCTCCTCTTCTGTTCCCCATGAAAACCTCAAAAAGAACTGAGCTGTGGGGAGCAGCTGCTCCCTGCTGCTCAGCTGTTTTGTGCAGTCCCTTTAAACTTTAAAGAGACTGGACAAGACAGCCAAGCGGCAGGTAGCAAGCACTCCCTATCACTCAGCTTTCGGAAAAGCCAGTTTGGTGTAGTGGTTAAGAGTGGTGGACTCTAATCTGGAGAATCAGGTTTGATTCCTCACTCCTCCACATGCAGCCTTGGGTCAGTCACAGTTCTCAGAGCTGTTCTCTCAAGAGCAGTTCTCTCAGAGCTCTCTCAACCCCACCTACCTCAAAGGGTATGTGTTGTGGGCAGAGGAAGGGCCTCCTCTTTGAGACTCCAAGTGAAGGCTGAGGTATAAATCCAACACTTTCTTGTGCACTCCCTTGTCAGTAAACTGCCATTTGTATTCTATGAATGCTCTGTGTAACCCGCCTGCTGTATGATGTGGGCGGAATTAGCCTGCATTGCTCTGTTCTCATCCTTCCCTTTGTGCTTTCTCTCTTGTTTTGACCTTGGGATGCTTTAGCTGCCTTTGTAGTAGGTAAGACTGTAAGAACCGTTGACAGGGCCGTTCCCAATCTGGCTGGTGTGAACCAAACGGCTGAAAGGCTATCTCCCGCCTTGGTTTTCTCCCGCTAGAATTTCTCCTGAGCGCAAACTGTATTCATTGGCTTAACCCTTTTTTTTTAACTGTCTATATCTGTACATGCTTGGCTTTGAGTTGCATTCCTGACAATGACCATGAAAGTGTATCAATAGTGACTTGTATTAAAGCAACCTATTCTTATGAATCGTTGTGGACTGCAACTGCTCTACTGAACCTGACATCCCTGAAGCAACTGAGCAGCAGGGAGCAGGTGCTCCCCATTGCTCAGCTGTTTTTCAGGCTTTCTGCAAACCCAGATGAAAGGGACTGTGGTCTCTTTCAATGAGGTTTGCAGGGTCACAAACCACAAACTGGTTTGGTTCATGAACCACAAACTGCATTTTTCCAGTTCATGCCCATCCCTAGTGACAAAGCAGGAAATGTTGAAAAATGGCAATAATCATTTTAAAAAGAAAATACAGACATTCCAACCGACTAGTGCCATCTACAAAAGACAGTCTTTTGCTTAAACCAACTCAAGATCTTTTGGGACACAATTCTCTAATGCACACAGCAAAAAGAAGCAGGACATCTCAGCTAACAGCCTCCCAGACATGAAAAGCTACCTAGCTTTTTGAAATCCATGATTTTGCCCCTTGAAAAAGAAAAAAAGGGACTTCCGATTTTGGCGCGACGCCATCGGCAACAAGCGGAGGAGTGTCTCTGCAGATTGCCGACTTTTCTGACACTTATAGAGGTTCAAGAGGTTTAAAAAACATACCTCAGGAGAGAGCCTGTGAACCCCCTGTAAGGGGGCTTACGCAGGGAAGACGGACAAAGCTGAGTGAGGGTGGCAACCAGTGTTCCCTCTAAGCTGAGTTAGCGTGAGCTAGCTCACCGTTTTTTAGCCTCTTGTCTTCGCTCAGGAAGGAGGGCTCCAGAGCAAACTGATTTATGCAGTAGCCAAATCGCTCGCTCACAACTTGAATGCCAGTAGCTCACCAAGTAGAATTTTTGCTCACAGGACTCCACAGCTTAGAGGGAACATTGGTGGCGACCCACGACAAGCAGAGGTCCTATTTCCACGCCTGACGTCGGAGAGTACTTCAAGTCTTCAAAGACATTGAAGCCTAGTTGGAGCTGCCAAAGACTAAACTCCAAACATAGACTACAGCTTGAACTTTTAAAAGGAAACTTAAAATCAACAAGACAAATTACTGAAAGGCTATCTCGACAGAGGAAAAGGTGAAATACCACTTTAAAACCTACACATTCGTTGGAACAAGCTGAGAACAGGGCGGACAGTAGATCGCCCGGACAAAGTGGCGCAGAAGAGTTACGTCACGGCGTTGAAACAAGGAAGACTCTGGGATACCGTAATGAAGAAGGTAACTGATAAATCTTTCCATGAAAATATTTCTACTTAAAGAGGACCGCCTTCCAAGTATATAAATCTGGATAGATGGGGCGAGATGTGGAGACGCGGAGAGACAGCTCATTACGAGTGACAGGAGTTACCTACAGGAGGAGGTACAGTTTGCCGGGACACTATTTCGGGAGCAGCGAGAACCTTTTTGTGACGGAACTTGCATAAACTGAGAAAAGGTTGAACAAAAAGCCCATAGCGATTTAACTGAAAGGAGATTGTGTTACCAAAACGAGTGGACAGTGTGACTTATCTAGGACAGTTACAGAATGAGAGGAGGAAGACCTGAAGATAAGAAGAAAAAGAAGAAACAGAAGAACAGAAGAATAGAAGAGTTGAAGGGACTGACTCTATTGGTCAGAGTGTTCATTTGTGATTGATAGATGTTTTTCCATTTCGTTTTCATTGATTAACTTATATTGACAGCTATGGGATAATTATTTTCAATTGAAGATTGAAGGTCAAAGAAGATGGGGACGGCAAAGGATGAGATGGTCAGACAGCGTCATAGATGCAACGAACATGAAATTGAGCAAACTTCAGAAGACGGCGGAAGACAGGAGGGCCTGGCATGATGTGGTCCATGGGGTTGCAAAGAGTCACTGTGCGACTGAACAACAACAAAAGTCAAATCCAGGGGCCTGTTTTGAGGGATCCTGGGCTTGAGGGTCTCAGCCAGGAACTTGCGGACCATCAGTTCAGCAGAATCTGTTGCCACTGCATGCCTGGCACCCACACCAGTGCTTCGTGCCTCCCACCTCACGACGGACAACCAGAGTTCTCGATTCTCATTCCCACATCTCAAGTCTGTTGTGGTCCCCGATGCTCTCTCCACGACCTTGTCCTTTTTGCTGGCTCATCCCTTCTTCCTCTTCTTCCCCCTCCTTGTCATCATCTCCCACCTTCCTCAGCTGTCTCTGTCCCCAGCCACAGAGCTACAAACCCTGCACCTGGCGGCACAGTTCACACTTCCACTACTGAAGCTGTGCATTTTAGAGGGTGACGCTTCCCTTGATGGGTCACACATCCATGCCAGCTTAAATTCCTACACCTCGAAGAGTGGGTGCAAGCGCTCCTCGATGCCGTTGCGCAATCTGTCAACCAAGGCCCTGACCTGAGGGAGAAACTTGGTTCCCTCGGGGCCTGGCTGCAGCACAGACTCGATCACCTGATCTAGCCCACGAATGAGTGAAATGACTTGCCCCAGGCTGGCCATGTGGGCACAGAATACATTGGTGACATCCTGAAATGGTTGTGCACCATCTGTGAGACAATCAGCCAGTCACTGGAGCTGATGCTCAGCTTGCCGACCCCCCACTGGATGGACACGGAGGACAGGACGTCCTGGAACACTGTTTTCTGCTCCGCCAAATGGGCAATCATACCATAGGTGGAGTTCCACAGCTGACATCGTGGAGGAGGACATGCTCTGTCTCATCCACCTCATCATGCCTCTCTCTCAGCAGCCATGAAGCTCTGAGGCTTCTCAAGAAGTGCCAGCAGTTCTCCAGCAGGTAACTGATCTTGGTGGCGCCCTCCTTGCCCCCAGCATTGTTCCCCAGCCCCAGAGCATCCCTCACCATCAGGTGAATCTTGTGTGTCACACAATGTTTCTTTTAGCTTTTTTGGCGGCCTTATATGTTTGGGCCACCATCTGTGACCACATAGCCATGGGTGATCTTTCCCCCCAAAACCAATTCTTCAGGCTACTTTGAATGGTTGCAGAGATATTCACTACTGTGTGCTCCATATCCATACCCTGAGCGTGGAGGAGCACTGCCTTGTAGCCAGATGGAAATGTGCTCGCCCTCACATGGGACGTGGTCCCCTGCCCACACTGGAACTCCTCTTGTTGCCACCAAAGGGTGGTGAGGGAGAGGTAGCTGTGGTGGCAGCTGCTTCGAAGGTTGGCAGTCAGGTGGCTTGGCTAGCTGAACTTTGACCAGACACACTGCAGAGTGATATGTGGAGGGCAGACTCGCCAGATCAAAGTTCCCCTGGAGGGGATGGGGTACGACACATTGTAGAAGTCCCTGGAAGTCCACATCTTCAACCAGAGAGAAAGGCTGGCCATCCAGGGCAATCATCTGCCCGATGTGCTGAGTGATCACCTCATGAGCCCTGGCCCTCATCCTCCTTCCAGGGCCCAGTATCTTGCCTAGGGGAACCCATGGTGGAGGCCAGAGATCCCATCATACTGGCCTGTGCCTCCAGGCCTCCCTCTCCCCGTTAACTGGGAGTATGCACCCCATGCCTGGTGGCATATTCCAGGGATCCACACTCCGGTGGTGTCAAACTTGGGTGCAACCTATGCAAGTGCCTCTGTAGAACACTGGTGGTTAAGGGATGCAGGTCCCTCACTCTACGAACATGCACCCCGCACACCTGGCACTCCACCACACAGGGATCACTGGTCAGGATGTGGAAGTACTTCCACGCAGCAGACTGCAGCCATGTCCCCATTAGTGGGGTGCATTGCAGGCTCAACCATTTCTTGGATTCAGACCCTGGACTGATTGGGGGGAGGGGGTCCCCAATGGAAAAAGGACAGGCAGGGGATCACGACTGGGAAATCCCCAGCTGCAGAACAGAATGACACGCTACGGCCATCATCACCACTGTCAGCACTAGCGACGGCAGTTTCCTCCCTCCCACTCGTACCTTGCCCCCGTAGCCCATCCCGAACCAGCGGGAGCTCTCTAGCAGTGGCCAAGACCAGCCCTGTGGACACTGCAGGGGAAGCTGATGCGGAGGCCATCAATGACATACTTGGGGAGGAGGCCGCTGGATTGGGAGAACGCAGTCATAACCCACCACCTATGTTCAGTGTGGCCAGTCTTCCCATCCACCTGCATCTGTGAGCATGACCCCTTCGGGGCCCCTACTGTCCCCACATGTCAGACCCAGGTGGTGGGAGTGGAACAGTGGTTGCCCAAGACACGGGGAAACGCAGCAACAGTGGGTAAGTTGGATGCCTCGTTGGCAGAGGAGAGAGGCGATCCCCAAGGCAGTGACTCAAATAACCTAGGAAGAAAGGCAGTGCTTTTGGAAAGGGCAGAAAGGAAACCCCACAGCCAAGGAAAAGGGCACTTGCAAAACCCCCAGAAAGTGGTAGGTAAGTTGGGTGCCTCATCAGCAGAGGAGAGAGGGAAACCCCAATTCAGACACTCAAGCAACCCAAGAAGGAAGGGAGGGCTTTTGGGAGAAGCAGAAAAGGCAAGCCCCACAGCCAGCAGGCAGAGGTGAGAGGGGAACCCCGAGACAGGAGCCCCAAAAGTGTGGGGCTGAGTGGGATGGTTCAGTGAAAGAAGTGCTTTTGGAAGGAGCAGTAAAGACAAACCCCACAGCCAGCAGGTGGAGCCCCAAAAGTGCTCAGCTGAATGAGATGCCTCATCAGCGGAGGACAGCGGGGGACCCCACTTCAGAGACTTAAGCAACCCAGGAATGGGGGGGGCCTTTGGGGAAGAGTGGAAGAGCGGAAAAAGAAAACCCACAGCCAGTGCCAAGGGCAGTTAGAAGCCCCCCAGAAAGTGGTGGGTAAGTTGAGTGCCTTGTAAGCAGGGGAGAGAAGGAACCCCCAAGTCAGAGACTCAAGCAAACCTAGTAGAAGGAGCGGGCTTTTGGGAGGAGCATGTGGCACTGGGAAAGGGAATGATCCTTTAATTCCTATATTAATTTGATTTTTTTGCATATAACTTTATAACTGTACCTCCATAGTTTGAACATTAGAAATAATGCTATTTCTCTTCTGATCAGAATATGAAAACCAGGTCTGTGCAGGCGGAACAAATAAACATTGGCCCCGGTCACACTGGGGGAAATAGGCACGGCCAAAGTGTGGCTTTTTTGAGCCGCACCAAAACAGACGCGCGGCGGCAGGATCAGACAGATCCCCCCAGTCACCGCGCAGGTCCTCCCCGGCACGATCAGATGCCGGGAGGAAGCCATGGACTGGAGAGCGAGGCCAGCCTGCTGTGCATGTGTGTGCTTGCGCAGTTCGGCAGGACCTCGCATGCTGCGGGAGAGACGGGCGCGCCAGCGATCAGACGGGCACGCCGGCGATCAGACGGCCGTCCCTGCAGCAGATTTTCAGGTAGGTAGTAGTGTTTTCTAGGGATTTTTTAAATGCACAATTTTGCCCGGGACGGATCGGGGATGGGTGCGCGCCACTTTCCAGATGTTGCGGTGTGATCGCACCCACTTGATGTACCCCCGATCCGTCCCTATCGCGTGGCAAATCCTCCTGTGTGACCGGGGCCATTGTTTTCTTATCTGTGCCTTTGGCAAAAGCAGCTGTATAGCAATACTAATGGGCCTTGAATGTAGCACTAATAGAGCAGGGGAGGATGGGCTTGACTGGGAAAATCCTACATGTATACAAAAATAATGATGATTTATAGCACAACTGGTATAATGATAATAATGCTGGCATGATAAATGCCTCAACCTGAAGCCTTGCAAGCTCATTCTTTTAACTGTTTTGAGCAGGGCCAGTGTCCATCCCATCTCTATCTTCCTTTTTCTTTGATTGCCCCTTTGATTCACAACAGCTCCTAACATTTCAAGTGCAAAAAGCATGTTCAGTCCCTATTCAGTGTGTAATTATTTTTCTGCATACATAAAGAATCTCCCCAACCTTGTCTATAAGATGGCCCATTTTCCTGCCTATCAAAGGCAATTGGCCAGGCAGTTTATAACGAGAGGTAATTATATGAACTGCCTTAACATTCAGGTTCTGTACTGGAAAATTAAGCCTGCCACTCATGCACGTTCTGGATTTATTTCAGAAAGTAAAATTTCTTAGATGAAGATCCCTTCAGAACGCCACACTCAATAAATAATGTGCCTATTTAAGAAACTACAAGCGCGAAACAAGCAAAAGACCATATTTGCAAAACCACAAAAACCAAGCCAAACAATATTTCCTTCTTCAGAGATTAACATTTACATAAAGGCCTACATGACCTGTCCATAGTGCCTACATCCCTGTTGGCCTCACGGAATGGTAACCGAGACCTTTGAGAACTTCACCTGAGTCCATAAATTAAAAATACAAGACAGCTGACCAGAAAGATGAAAGTTGGGTTAGCAAAAATCCAAGGTCTCATTCCCTTTTGGTCTTGGCAAGTTCAGATCAATCAGCATATACTTTTTGTTCCAATGTCACACTTTTGTTCCAATGTGACCTGGAAGAAAGGATTACTACTCTCCATAAGATAAAGGAAGGGGAGGAACTTATTAACAGAAGCCTTGATGTCCTGCATAGGGAAGAAGAGACCAGTCAAAGGAATAACAGTGCGACTGTCCTCATGAGACTCCTCAGAGAGCTACAGGGCCACCTCAAAGGCATTGAGTGAGATGGCATTGAGTGCCATTCGAACTAAGGAATTGATTCCAGGCCCCTGTGGTGGAGGCAGAGATGGAAACAGTGTCAGTGGAAGTATCACAAACACAAGGAAGACAGAGGGAGGAAGACAGGGAGATATGAAGAAATGGCACTGGAAAGAAAAAGATGGTGTTGGTCATAGGTGACTGACTCCCTGTTGAGGGGTATGGGATGTCATGTGTCCAGGCCTGACCTCCTGGCCCAAGAGGTGTGTTGCTTGCCAGGCGTAAGAATTAAAGATATTACAGACAGTATCCCTAAACTCATCAAACCAACAGCTCATTATCCATTTGTGATGGCCCAGTCAGGAAAATATGCTGCAGCAGCTCCAAGGGAGAAGGGTGCCCCATAGTGACTTTTTTTAAGCTGGCAAAACCTTCACTGCAGAAGATATGCTCAAGCACAATCCCAATGTGTCCCTGTACAGAAGGCTAACTCATTCTCTTAATGCATGACTCCTACTGCTTACTCAGGAGTCTTCTGTGAGGTCCCGTGTCAAAAGTCTTTTGAAAGACCAAGGTATAATATGTCTGTTGGGTCACCATTATCTACAGAGTCATTCACTTTCTGAAAGAACTCCAAAGGTTGGTGAGGCACACCTTCCCTTTGCAGAAGGCATGCTGATCTTCCCTCATCAGGCTTCGTTCCTCTATGTGCCTAACAGTTCTGTTTTTGATTTACAGCAGTGAACTAAATCACTAGTGGTAGCTATTTAGAGCATGGGACCTGATTCAGCTATGAACTTGGTCAAGTCACCAGCTCTCAGAGTAACCTACCACTGCACAGGGCTGTTTAGATAAATTTGTACAACTCCATGTATATTCCCTTGGACTGCAAGAAGATCAAATCAGTCAGTCCTCAAAGAAATCAACCCTGACTGTTCCCTGGAAGGCCAGATAATGAAACTGACGCTCGAATACTTTGGCCACCCAATGAGAAGGGAGCACTCACTGGAGAAGAAGACCCTGATGCTGAGAAAGACTGAAGGTCAAAGAAGACGGGGACGGCAAAGGATGAGATGGTTAGACAGTGTCATCGATGCAACGGACATGAAATTGAGCCAACTTCAGAGGACGGCGGAAGACAGGAGGGCCTGGCGGGAGCTGGTCCATGGGGTCGCGAAGAGTCGGACTCGACTGTGCGACTGAACAACAACAAAAAATGTATATTCCAGGCTGAAGGGCAGGGTACGAATAGTTAATGAGAGAAAGCAATAAACCACTTGGTTTGAGAATTAGAATACAGCTTGTTTCAAACAAAGTTTGACTTCCCAAGCAGAGACCACTGGAACACAAGAAAAGGTTAATCCTGATGGACAATGCCCAAGATCCATTTAGACCAGCATCTGGCGCAGCTTAAATCCAACTCTTATCTTGGTAATAAATTTCTTTAATAACTATCACACATGCCTAAAACGTTATAGTGAATCTCTGGGAGCACTCCAACCATATTCCAAGTAAAGAACATTTTATTTTGTACGTTTTCTTGCCTCTCCTCCATATTTCATTTATATTAAAACAAAGGATTATAAGAGCAGTGCTTTTGAAGAGAAAATATAAGTAGTAGTGAGAAACAGACAGATGTGTAATACCAATGGGGGGGGGAGAAGAATACCAAAGGGTTGGTAAAAAGGGAATATAAGAGCCAGTTGCTGTGTTCAGACATAACACGAAGCCATTTCTACTTTACCAGTGCTTAGTTTGTGAAACCAGGATTCAGCTCTCTGATGACCATTCAAATTCTAGTTTGCTCAACAAAATGATGGTTTTAAATCCTGGTTTGGTTTATTGCCTTTGCTCTCTCCCTGCTGAGACCCACCTGGTTTTCTGGTCTGCACTGCAACGAGGGCAGTGCTAAGGAACAATCCGGGACACTTGCATTTGTACATCACATAAAACCATAGTTCAGACTAAACATGGCTAAAAGATCACCACAATGCCATGTTTTCAGATCCTGGCTGGGAGCATCAGAACCAGTCAGAATCAGATCTATGTTGAGCTACAGGGTCAGTCTAGATAGGCTCTGATGTTCTATTGTAACAGGGCTAGAGATGTGAAGGCCCGGGGAAAAACCAGAAAAATTCGGGGGCGGGGGAACAGTTTTTCCCCGTTTTTTTCCTGAAGCCTTTTTTGTTTTTTTCCGAAAAATTGGAAACATTGAAAAAAGAAAAGAAAAAAAATTGATTATGGAACGTTTTATTTAACATGATGAATAAAATATTTTAAGACAAGGTGTTCAAATATTTTCTAAATCATATATATATATATATATATGGTATCAGATTGATCTAATTTCTGTGCACTGAGGACAAGCAAATCCTAGGTTACAAACTGAACTCTCCAATGCAAGAACAAGATGCATTTCTTCCTTTAGGAGGTGCTATTGTCAGAAGAAAAGAAAAAGGTTTCAGTTTTATTTTTGCATCTGGGTGGGTATTCTGTTTGTAATAATTGTTTGGATACACTATATTTTTAATATGCTAGTTGTGATGATTTCATGCCAAGTAACAATGTCCATAGTCTTATTTTATGTTCCTAAAGTAACAGAATGACTTTCAATCTAGAAAAGACAAAAGGAATGCTAATATAGCATTTTTTTCAATTTTTCTGAAAATTTCCGTTTTTTTCTGGAAAAAAATGGGAGAAAAACGAGGTTTTTTCCAAGCTTCAAAATTTCCGGAAATGTTACATCTCTAAACTAGGCTCAATGTAACTGTGTTCTATTGTTGTACATAGCTATGCTGTATTATTGCTACTGCATCTGTTTTCTGCCTGCTTGAGTTCCCATAACAGCACCTGTTGGCAAGGTCACTTCTCATGGTTCCTATTCCGGCATACTAGAAAGAGAACCAGCGACATTGTCTGTGTGAACTGGTAGATTAGCAGCGCTTGTTAACACTGTCAAGAATTCCTCCCTTCGTTAAGGCCAGGGAGTGTTCGCCATTCTGATCTCTTTTGGCCTTCAAAGGAAGTTTATACATAAACATTCTCACTGTAGTAACTGTCCGGTAGTAACCTGTCTAGGTGCTATGTAACCATGACGTATGAATGGGGCTGGAACAGAGGTAATTTCCAGTTTGGCAAACTAATGTCAGTTCTGTCAAGGAGCTTCAACCATCCTGCAAACTTTTCTGATTTCCAGAATAAAGCCTTTTAATGGATTTATCTGCGTCTGAGAGTTTACAGTAGTGGTTGACAGAACCACAATTGGTGAAATAACCGGATCATGACTAATTTTAAGTCATGTGGTATCTGGACTGAGTCACTATCTAATGGATAATTAACTGGGATTCAACATTTACTAGCTCCCCTGACAAACTGCAACCACAGTAATCAGCATCAAGTTCTTTTTTCTTTAAGTGTATAAGATCATGTTCAATTTTCTTGAATTTTTTTAAAGAAAAAGAATTAGAGAAAAAATTACTCCGAAATTTATTCACAATGCAAAATACTCAAGAAAGCACTGAGGAGCTGCATTTTGGATAGCAGTAACCCTTGTGCCAGGTAACCTTTAAATCCATGTCTTTTAAAAATGCAGTATCTTCCATTGCAATTAGCCTCCCATTATCTGCACCATCAAAACCTGCTGATTATTTTAGCTAGAGGATTTTCAGGTTATTGTGCTAAAGGAATTGTTCATGAAGGCATCTAACCTTTGCAGAAGACATTTCAGTATTAGTGTCTGGAGCTAATGCCATTTTGAGAACACCATTTTTCTTAGAGCATCAGGATATCTCTCTCTTCATGCCCCAAACTGAACTTCTACCGGACAGTGGAGGAGAGGCAGTTCACATGCTATGGCAAATTAAACTAGAGAATTGTGGACTGGATTCTATGATAGTTAGTTGGATAGGGAACTGGTTGGAGATCCACACTGAAAGAGTACTTGTCAATGGCATTTCACCTGAACAGAGGGAGGTGTCCAGTGGGGTGCCCCGGGGCTCAATTCTGAGCCTCTTACTTTTCAATATTTTTATCAATGATATAGATGAGGGTGTGGAGGGGCTACTCATTAAATTTGCAGATGACACCAAATTGGGAGGAGCAGCAAACACACCAGAAGATAGAGATAGAATTCTATGAGATCTGAACACACTGGAAAAGTTGGGTGGATATGAACAAGATGTAATTTAATAAGGATACGTGCTGAGTTCCACATCTGGGTAACAAAATGAGGAACACGCACACTGGATGGGGGGATACACTTCTGGGCAGCAGTGTGTATGAACAAGATCTTGGGGTATGGGTGGACCATATGAGCAGCCAGCGTGATTCAGTGATAAAAAAAAGGCTGATGCAATCTTGGGGTGTATCAAGAGAGGCATAACATCCAAATCACAAGATATCATGGTCCCATTGTACACTGCATTGGTCAGGCCGAACTTGGAGTACTGCATGCAGTTCTGGAGGCCTCACTTCCAAAAGGGTGTGGACAGAACAGAGCAAGTGCAGAGGAGAGTGACAAGGATGGTCGGGGCCCTAGAGACCAAGCCCTATAAGGAAAGGACTTGGGAATGTTAAGTCTGGAGAAGCGACAGTTGAGGGGGTCATGACTGCTCTTTTTAAGTATTTGAAGGGCTCTAAACTTAGAGGAGGGCAGGGAGCTGTTCCTGTTGGCAGCAGAGGACAGGACTCGCAATAATAGGTTTTAAATTAAGGGCGGGAAGGTACCGGCTGGTTATTAGGAAAAACTTTTTTACAGGAAAAAAGTGAAAGATCTGGGGGCACAGGTGGTGTTCTCCTCCATTTTACCTGTTGAGGGCCATGGAGCTGGAAGGGATAACAGGATACTGGAGGTGAATGGCTGGTTACGTAGATGGTGCTGTTGAGAGGGATTTGGCTTCCTGGACCATGGTTTGTACCTTCAACATGAAGGACTGTTGGCGACGGATGGGGTGCACCTTACAAAGAATGGGAGGAATGTCTTTGCTGGAAGACTTGCGAACCTGATCAGGAGGGCTTCAAACTGAAGACATCGGGGGTGGGAAGAAAAAGCCTGATGTTGTGCAGCATCCCCAACACTAAGTTCAAGAAGGGGAGTGACCAGAGAATAAATGAACGGGGGAGAGGTGAGTTCAGTAATTTTCATGTAACAGTTGGCTGAGACAAATAAAATGAATTTCAATAGAGTTAAATGCAAAGTCCTATACTTAGGTACTAAAAATCAAAGGCACAGATATAGAATGGGAGGGACTTGGCTTGACAGCAGCACATGTGAAAGGGATCTAGGTGTTCTGGTTGATCACAAGCTAAACATGAGCCTACAGTGCGATGTGGCTGTGAAGAAAGCTAACGCAATCTTAGGATGCATTAACAGAAGCATTGTGTCCAGATCAACGGAGGTGGTAGTTCCGCTCTATTCTCCTATGGTCAGGCCTCACCTGGAGTCCTGTGTCCAGTTTTGGGCACCACATTTTAGGAAGGATGTCGACAAGCTCAAGCGTGTCCAGAAGAGGGCAACCGGAATGGTGAGAGGGTTGGAATCCAAGTCTTATGAGGAAAGGCTGAAAGAGTTGGGTATGTTTAGCCTGGGAAAGAGAAGGCTTAGAGGGGACATGATTGCAGTCTTCAAGTATTTAAAGGGCTGTCATGTAGGAGATGGAGCAGATCTATTCTCTCTTGTTCCGGATTGCAAGACTAGATCCAATGGGTGGAAATTACAAGGGAGTCGTTACCGGCTAAATATCAGGAGAAACTTCCAAACTGTTGAGCAGTGGAACAGTCTGCCTTGGGAGGTGGTGGATGCTCCTTCGCTGGATGTTTTCAAGTGGAGGCTGGACGACCATCTGTCAGGTATGTTGTAGGTATGTGGGGCTATCTTTCAGTGATGCTCCTGCAGAGTGCAGGGGGTTGGACTAGATGATCTGCAAGGTCGCTTCCAACTCTGACATTTTATGATTCTATGAAAGGAAGAGTTGTGCAACAGCAGAATCCACTACCTAGGGAGGTAGTGACCTCCCCCTCACTGGCAATCTTTAAGCAGCATCTGGACAAACACTTGTCAGGAATGCTCTAGGCTGATCCTGCACTGTTTCAGTGTGTTTATTATTTGTTGCTCCCCTTCCTTCTTCTGCTCAGGTGGGGCCCATATGCCCTTAGGACCACAAAAAGCTTTAGAAATAAAAATAAATAAATTTGGTTGCTCTTGGGCAAAGGGCTAGGAATTGGCTGCAAAAAACTGGTGAGAAGTCAGAATGACTGCAGAAGACAAAATGCATCCTCCATTGAGTTATCCTAGGAAATTTGTTCAAGCCTATGCCAGCATGTGACAAAACTCAGTACAAAAACTCTTCAAGAAACCTATTACAATACAGTGGCTTACTGCAGTATTTTCCTGCCTTCTTCTAAAAGCCTAGAGTGACTAACAAGGATTTTAAGAGCCAAACAAAGTATTTTAAAAGTGAAACAAAAAAACAGTTCTTACAGAACACTAAAAACACAATGAATTCATATAATATCTCACTAATTTTGGCCACAGCAACAAAATATTCAAGGGAGCTTTTCTATGCTGGCAATAGAGTTGCACTGTTCTAAATGATCCACAAAGTAACTTAGATAAATTACTAGAGACTTTGATCTACGATACTGTGTTTACCTTAGTGAAAGTAGGATCCTACTATGTAATTTTGTATCACTTAATGTGTCATGTTAATGCTTATGTTTTGCTTCAGTTCGAATTGTATTAGTTAATCAATTATTAGATAAATCTATATGGTGGGGAGGTTAGAGGGAGGGAAATGAATTAATATATATGAATATTTCCCCAACCTAAAATTCTTTCCCACTTATTGAAGTTTATTGGTCCTTTAATCAAATTAGATCGAAATATTGGATTTGATTATATTGATTTGTATATTGATTTGTATTGGCAGTGTGGGTTTTTAGAATTGGATAGTTCCAGCCTATTGCTGGCTGCTGGAAAGTGTAAATTGGGGTTCACAGCACTGATGAAAGGGGGGGGCATGCAAGGGCCAGGGATACCAGTGATTATGGGGCGGGGGGATATAGTGGTGGGTGCAGGTGTTATTCCCCTAATTGGAATGGAAGAGATTGGAGATATGGGAATGCTCGGACTCCTTCCCACCTATGTCACAACCCAAGAGATGTTGGTTGTGGGGCTAGAAAAACTTACCCTTCTTCGACAATGGTGTTATTTAATGCTAGGTCTAGCAATAATAAGATTGATGTGCTCTGTGACTACCTCATGGAGTCACGGGTCGACCTGGCTTGTGTGACCGAGACCTGGGTGAGGGATGGTGAAACAGTCGCCTTGAACCAGCTTACCCCACCTGGGTTCTCAGTCTTTCACCAGTCTTGGATGCATGGGCAGGGAGGTGCATGCGTTTGTTTGTCCATGAATTTTGTTCCTTCAGGTTGCTCCCCACACCAATAATCTCTGGCATTGAATGTGCTGGCCTAGCGTCTGATGTTGAGGAGAGTCTGGCTATCTGGCTGGGGTACCAACTGCCTAATGCATCAGCAGATACCCTGTCTGACCTGTTAGATGCTGTATCAGCCTGGGCATGGGAATATCCCAGGCTCCTGGTCCTGAGTGACTTCAGTATCCATGCTGATGATGCAGCATCTTCCCAGGCTAGGGACCTAGTGTCATCCATGGAGGCACTGGGACTCTCCCAGTTTGTATCAACTCCCACGCACCAAGCAGGCCACATGCTGGATTTCGTTTTTGGGATGGGGATACATGTGGATCGGATAACTACAGATATAGTTCCAGGATGAAGCAAGAGCTAAGACGGCTAGAGCGGATGTGGCGGCGTACTCATGACGAAGTCTCATGAACATCTTATAGGATGTTTATGAAAGCCTATGAGCTGGCAGTGAAGGCCGCAAAGAAGAATTTCTAAGTGGCCTCCATTGCATCTGCGAGGTTGCGCCTGGCCAAATTATTTAGAATTATTCGGTCTATTACAACTCTGCCACAGGGCAGAACAAATAGTAGGGAATTGGCTGCGAGGCATTTGCGAGCTATTTCGCAGATAAGATTGCGACACTCCACCACGACCTCCCGACCACAATTGAAACAGTAAGGAAACTGGAAGCCCCTTGTTTGTTTTCTGGTCCAATACTGGACCACTTCAATTGACTCCTGGTAGCGGTGAGGCTTCCCACCTGCCTCCTTGACCTATGCCCTTTTTGGCTGGTGAAAACTTGCAGGGAGAGCATTTGGGTCCCTCTGGGAGAAATAATTAATCTGTCCCTTTCTACTGAGACTTTCCTGGAGGCTCTGAAGGAGGCAGTGGTTCGCCCACTCTTGAAAAAGCCTTTATTGGACCCTACGGTCCTGACCAACTACTGCCCAGTATTGAACTTCTTTATTTAACCTTAACAAATGTAAACACAACCTCTATTTTGAATATTCCATGCCTGACTGATTACCTGAACCTAAAAGCAGAGTTATTTGCAGACAGCTTAATTAGGTCAAAAGCTTTGAACAACCTGAATCCAGGATGCCTTAAGGAACACTTTCACCTCTATGAACCTTCCCACTCATAAACTCTTTTTCTAAGGCTGTATTCCAGGTTCCTCCATTGCCTCAAGTGTAGTGGATGGATACTTGGACCTGAACTTTTCCACAGTGGCCACAAAACTCTCTGTCCCCCATCCTTGAGAAATTGATTCTGCCTCATGTTTGTTGACTTTTCAGCACCAAGCAAAATTGTCTGTCACTGCTAACGCATATTTGTGTGTTTGATAAAATAAATAAATAAATAAATAATGATAAAATAAATAAATAAATAAATAAATTCACTTCTGACTTATGGGCTGCAGTCAGATGTGGCTTTAGATCCAGCATAGCTGCAAATGCCTGATGGATCTAAAGTGCACAATCAGACAGCGACATCCAGGAAAAGTCCCACAGTCGTCGGCACCCTGTGCTGCCCTGCCAGAGAAATGGAATTAAAAGACACAGGAGAAAGTCCGGTCCTAACACTTGACAATGGGCCACAGATGGATTCTCTGTAGTCTGACATACACTCAAGCCGTTGGAAGTCTCCTCATTCCATCCTGACTCAATGCCTTTTCCTCGTTTAGCAGTATGCACATAACCACATACTCCATGGGGAACCCTCCAAGTAGAGGTTTGATTCATTTATGCACATGGGAAACAATGGTAAAAAAACCCCTACTTGCCCAAAGTGGCATCGGATTGTGCATTGATGGGCTGGGCCCACAGCTCAAAGGGATGTATGACTGCGCGACTGTGAGGCAAATTCCACCAGAAGAAATAGAGGTGCTTCCCCTTCCACACCAAATGGCACGTCTGACTGCAGTCATGGTGACCCTATGAATTAATTACCTTCAAAATACCAAAGAAGAAGATGAAGAAGATGGAGGAAGAGGGTTTTATACCCCGCTCTTCACTACCCGAAAGCATCTTGGAGCAGCTTACAATTGCCTCCCCTTCCTAATCTGACAACAGACACCCTATGAGGTAGGTGGGGCCGAGAGAGTTCTGATAGAACTGTGACTGACCCAAAGTCACCCAAGCTGGCTTCATATGGAGGAGTGGTGAATCAAACTGGGTTCCCCAGATTATGTGTTTTACAAACTTTTATGCCTCTGCAGTACAGAAGGTTAGAATGTACACTAAAACAAAACTGAAACATACTGGTCCTCTCAAGTCGATGAGTTCCTGTCTCATCTGAGACACAAGTGCTTCCTTCGCGATCAAAGCTCGGTGTAGCCTCTCGTTGAACTCTATCAGCTCTCCATGCATTTCTGCCACCTGCAAAGCACACAAAACAAACAACAGGGTTGGAATCAAGTGCCATTAGATATTAATGCACAATAAAACACTGCTCTGGATGACAGGTTTCTTAGCACAAGCCACCACCAGACAGGACAGGATTTTTCCTGTTGCACCATCTTCTGCCTGCCCTACTGCACTGGGGTTACCAAAGGGAATTATAAAGGGTGTGAGGGAACAGAATCTGGGCCTGGATGAGGATCAATAACTAAGGGTTAACTAAAGTAAACTGACAGGAATGAGATGCTTTATTTTCTCAAAAGTAAACAAGAACAAAGTTCATTTATAATAAAATACGTAACTGAGGCAAATATCCACAACCAATCATGAGTTTTGGGCTATTATGTTTTACATCTGGGTAACAAAAATGAGGAACACACATACTGGATGGGGGATACACTTTTGAGTAGCAGTGTGTGTGAACAAGATCTTGGGTACGGGTGGACCGAAACTTAAATATGAGCAGACGGTGTGATGCAATGACAAAAAAGGCAACTTCAATCTCGGGGTGTATCAAGAGAGGCATAACATTAAGCTCCCGGTTTATGGCAACACGCTGGCGGATGCATCTCCCGGACCTCCCGGGGATGTGATCTGTGCACCAGTGAAAAGGAGAGGGGCAATTGGTCGCTACCCCCCCGGAGCCTTGGCAAAAGGCTCCTAGCCATGGGGCTTTTGAGGGGTGGCCTCTTCGCCAGCGCGATGCTGGGGAATTGAGGAGCTCCTCCGCCCCAACGGTCCTGCTGCTGAGTGCTCGTATGGATCTAGAGCCGCTGACCAGGACAAGCATCGGAGATCTAGCGTTTCAAACGTATGCTGAGCGAGGTTGTATGACCAACAATGAAATGTGAGTTGTGTTAAGCGTAACGAGAAATTAAAAAGAAAGCTACCAGCTGGGAACGGCGAAGAAAGTGAGCGGGGGAGGGGCCCCTCCCATACGCATGAACTAAACAATGAAATACTAAGGGGGGAGCGGAAGAAAAAGCGTTGAAATCTGTTTTGAGAGACTTACCAGAGTGCAGATAAGCATGTGGGCGTATTTAAGAGACTTTAGCAAGTTTTCATAAAAGTAAACAATCCATAAAGATGGCGGGGAAAAGGGCAGAGAAAGACAAACTGGTAAAAGTGAGACCAGCCGGAATCTTGAGCTCTCGACTGGAAGAGACCACCGAGCTCTCCAAAATGCTGGCAGAGTCCTTGCGCCCTCTGCTGGACCAGATGACTAACATAGAACAACAGCTGATGAATCTAAACCAGAATCTTGCAACTCAGCAGCTCCAACTGACTTGAGACTTTAAAAATAATGGAGCAAATGGCTGAGAAGGTGAAGGAAATAGATGCCAATGCCAAAAAAGATAACAAAAGAAAACGTGCAAAAGCTGGGGGGGAAACAAGCCTCGGAAAAATCACAACTTTTACAGCCGCAAATGGAAAAAGCAAATTTGGTCCTACGGTTTCAAGGGGTCCCAGAATTAAAAGGTGAAAATCTAAAGCAACTCCTGAGTGAAGCATTAGCCCCAGTTACAGAAATTGATGTGGTCTATAGATCCTATTCCGTGTACATCAAAAAGAATAATCTGCCTGGGGAAATAGTGGGTAGATTCTCAAAGCGACATGTGAGGGATTCTATCCTGAAAGCCACTACAGGAACACCCTCGAAAATCGGGGACAACACCATCAGGATTCTAAAAGACATTCCATTTGGAAATAAGACAAAAGAGAAAGAAATATAAAGACTTAATCCTTTTTCTTCAAACAAACAGCATTGCCTACAGATGGTTAATTCCAGAAGGAGTCATTTTCAAACTACAAGATAAAAAAGAAAAGATTGACTCTGTTTCCAAAGCACGTGAGTGGGACGACAGGAGTCAAAGGCTCTGATTGGGAGCTTATGGAGTCCTAGCCCTAGGCTGAGCGACGGATGAAAGTTTTGGTTTGTGCCCATAAGGGCGGGAAGACACAGTGGGTGAGCGTTGCCACTGTGTTTCTGGGGACGACTTAGGAGAGGATCTGCGAGACCATGGCTTGTTCCAGGATTTCACTTTGGATAGTTTAGGAGCCGACGTGACTCCTAGATTTCATGACGTCTTTATACTTTTGTCTAGGTCTTGCAGGACTGTATCCGTCGTGGCACTGAAAAGGCCCTCACCTTTGAATGGAAGGTCTTCAATGAGAGTCCTGGTGTCCTGTGGTAGGGCAGTAGAACGCAACCAGGTGTGACGTCGGAGGATAACTGCTGAAGTCAGTGTTTTGGCAGCCGCATCCAATGTGTGCTTAGCTGCATTGAGCTAATGCTTAGCCAAAAGCATTCCCTCCTTTTGAATCCTGCGAGTCTGACGGTTAGAGTCCTCAGGGATGGTTGCGATAAAACTCGGACATCTGCTCCCAAAGAGCAAACTGATATCTCCCCATACATGCTGTATAGTTAGAGGTCTTGATGCCAAGTGCTCCCACAGAATAAAATTTTCTTTCAAACGAATCAAGTTTCCTTCCTTTTTTCTCAGAGGGGGTGGAATGACTGTGTCTGCCCTTGGAGGAGGAGGTGACTACGATAGAATTAGGTTTAGGGTGGGTAAATAGAAATTCAGCACTCTGCTCCTGCACCTTACACATACGATCTACCCTCCGGCTCAAGATGGGGGTAGATGCCGGGTGTGACCATGGGTCTTTAGTCACCTGAAGGAGGACTGAAGTCATCAGTAAGGCAATCAGGGTAGAGGTGTCCATCTGGACGATATCAAACACAAAGTCTGTCACAGTAGGCAGGGGTTGCACCGTAGACAGAGTGAGCGTGTTAGCCATCCGCTTGATGAAATTCCCATAGGATTTTAAGTCTTCCGGAGGGGAGATTGGGAGAGAATCGCCCACTTGTTGAGGTGGCGAGGGTTCCACTGGAGGATAGGGGTTTTCGTCCCCTGATTGGGAGGAAGCGTCTGAAGAGATGGAATGCTCAGACGGTTTGGGAAAAGACATAGGTAACATCGGTGTCAATGGAGTCAGATTCAATGGATCTCTAAACTTTGGAATTGTCAGGTGCGACGGTTTGGGAGGTTTGCCCATCAGCCTCGACGTTTGGGGCTTTACAAACCACGGCATCAATGGAGGATCTCAATACCAGGAGAGATGGGAAGAGGTGGACTGACGCGCCCATTACATTGGTTGGGGTGGGAACCACAGCATACTGCCTGAAAATGGATAGGCCCCATACATGTATTGCCACTGCCGTTAATCCAGGAGTGCGATGGCGGTGGGTGGATCAATGCCGATGGCCTGTCTTGATTAACAGGTTGGAGCTGTGAAGGATGGACAAATGCATTGGCTCCGCGGTCTGAGTGCAGACTTTCGACACTGGAAGACTGGGAGATCTGTGTTAAGTCCATATCGTGCTCAGAGTCAATGAGCTGGATAGGACGCAGCGAAGGTGACCGAATTACACCTTGTGGCTGCTCTCTGCTCGAAGAGTCAAGGGAAGCAGCCCCCATAGGATTTGGTTCCGTGGCCCTCTGAGGAGTCAGTGGAGATTGCACAGGGGGAGTTTTCTTATGCTTTTTATGCTTGACTGGCCAATTGTCTTTGCACTCCCTGTGTTTTTTAGAGGGAGTATGGGCTTCGGACTGAGATATCTGTGCTGAACGTTTCAGCATCGGGCGGTCGACATCTACATGAGTTGGTATCGGGGACGGCGCAGTCGTTGATGCTGAGGCAGCAGTCACTGTCGACGCATGCCCTGAAGTGTCCTGTGACGACATTGGTGAAAGCGCTAACTCCAAAAGCGCGACGCGAAGTCTGGCAGCTCTGTTCTTCCTTTTCTGCTTTGAGAACTTTGCGTAATGAGCACAAGAGTCCACTCGGTGCAGTTCCTCAAGGCACAAAAGACAAAGCGAGTGTCCATCTGGTGTGTGTAGGGGGTGATTTTGCTGCCACACTTAAGGCACCATTTAAAGAAACGACAGAGTCCAAAAGGAAATAAATCCGTAGTAACAAAGTCCTTTCACTTAACAAAAAAGAAACAAGAAGAAAATGAAGAAACTTTGAAGAAAAAGAGGAATAGGCCTAAAAGCCCAAATTTTTACCGACCAAAGTGGAGAAGATCCTACCAGCACGGTAGTCAGAAGAGAACTGGAGGGATTGTCATGCCCCTCCCTTAGTCATGCGCAGTGAGGCCGGCGCATGACGAGGGAGTAGGCGTGAAAATCCCTTTTGCTTTTCAAGAGGAACTGATGGAGGTTGGTGCAGGAGCACTATATCCCAGAGGTTTAAATGCACAGAGACCACGAAGAAGATCTGGGCCTGCCAAGCCTTCTCCCCAACCCCCGGCACTGACAGTAAGGCCCGGGCCCACCAAGCCTTCTCCCATGACTCCTGGCACCTGTATGGCTCCCAGCCACTGGGCCCGCCAAGACTTCTTCCCCGTCCCCCGGTGCTGACGGTGAGGCCCGTGCAGCTCCCAGCCACTGGCCTGCCAAGCCTACTCCCCCGCCCCCCCCCAGGACAAACAGCGAGGCCTGGGCCCACCAAGCCTTCTCCTCTGCCCCCCAGTACCGACGGCGAGGCCCGCACGGCTCCCAACCCACCAAGCCTTCTCTCCCCCCCCCCACAACGGCAGGGAGGCACAGTTCCTAGTGTGTTCTCTGTGCATACGCAGGGAACGCTCTTTTACTTTTGGGGGGATTTAAGTATCCCCCTTTGTTGTGTATGTAATATAATGTATGAAGGTATTGAGCTTGAGTCTGACTAAGGTATTGTAAAATGACCTATCGGAACAAAGGTAGTTCTGGAGGGAAGCAAAGGGATTGGTCTTTATGTACGATATTTGATTGGACCTTATCTGACATGTGGGCGTGGCTTGCCAAGCCCGGACAGTTAAAAAGGAGCCTGTTGCTCCATTGTTTGTCTCGTTCTGGTTCTTCTGACTTCGTGTTCAAATAAAGCTGTTCACCTGCTGCCTCGAGTCTCGTATTTAACACCCTTATAGTTTTTTCTACATTTCAGATTTTTCTGCTCTCCTGGGGAGTGCCCCAAGTGTGCAGGAAAATCTCTTTGCTCCCTAGGTGCCCCAGGTGTGCATGCAGAGTGGACCTTGGCTATTAGCTATATAAATGTCTACTTTTCTTGGTGAGACTCAAGGTGAATTATACCATTTAAAACAATGCAGTAAGAACCACATACAAACTAAAGTGAGTAAAAGTGGGGAAGGGAAATTAGAGAATAATGCACTAAACCCAGGATAAGACATACAAGTAATACAGCACAAGTGAATTGCAAAACTGGGAGTGATGTCTTATTCTAAAAAGCTGGCAAACACCCAAAGATTGGGCCTTTAGATTTTTTCATAACATGAGATCTAATCTGCTGAGCTCACAGAGAGGAGAGGCTTGTTGGCTTGAACAACTTTGCAAAACCTAGAATTCCTATCAAGAACTAAGAACTGTAGCACTATATTACTGAAATTTATGCATTCAGTCATATATCTATATTATGTTTGCTTAATTCCACCCCTTCACTGCCTTCCTTTCTACGCTTGCTATGCTTTCTATTCTACTTAATTCTATTACAGGGGCTCACTTCACAGCCTCATTTGACTTAATTAAAGACTCAATGCAAGCTTGTTTGGATAAGATCAAACACATAATGTTTTCTATGAAACCAATTAAACAATTCTATATTCATATCCCAGTTGTCTCCTGAATAATCAGCCTCAAGACAACAGTTCCACTTCAGCATAAAAGCAACTAGTCAACTTATTCAATCAATATAAATTATATAGTGAAACATGATTTTTTTAAAAACACACAGCGAAGCATATGGTACCCTGTCACTGTCTGCAAGGACTGTGAATTCAAAATGGAAACAGGATACATGTAAACCTCCGATTTCGAAACTTAAACTTGCATGTGAAGATTCAGAATTTCAGAATCTGACAATGTAACTCTAAAGAGAGTTGCAACTCTGCTTAAAAGTGCGCTGAAAATGCTGACCTACCCCACAGATTTGATTTTCAGTCGAGGCTCCTTTGAGCCTTCCTGACCCTTGTTTAAACTGTATGGCACACTGTTCAGAAAATACATCTGGGTCTCGACACAATATTGTTACTATACAAAGAGTTAATGACATTTATCTACATTATATCCTGCTTTTCAGAGCACTGTCTTTCAAAGTGCCCCATGTCAATCAAAAGACAACAACTATTTACCTGGAGATGCTGCTTCTTTAAACATTCAAGTATTTGCTCTGAAACTCAGCTCTGACCGCACACCCTTCTCCCACAATGCTTTTACAGCAGCAAAATGTCTTTAAAGCATCCAATGACAAATACAGAAAGTCTCCAGCTAAAATAATGGATTTAACAAAGTGACAGAATAAAAGGTAGAATTTATACCCAATAAGGGCCAGCATCTAGGTTTCACATTCAACACACTCCAGTTTTTCCAACCGCTACATTTCACTTCCCCAGGCATTCCATCAACTGTCAAACTTGAACTCTCGTTTGCCATATTTTGGGGAGGGAAATTCTTTAGGGTGTGTGTGTGAGTGAGCGAGTGTGTGAACGGCTCTGCTGTAGTGGTGATGTAACTCTTCCTAAGATACCCCCCTATACAGGGATAACCTTGGATGTGACTGTGCTTGCTTCACTGTCTTAGAGAAAGTAATGGTATATTTACAGGTGGGGCTGTAGAGTGTGCAAAAGCTAGGCGGGACAGTTGTGGGGTATGATTGGACGGGACCCAAAGGGGGGGCCTGGTTTGAACTGTCTATAATTGGGGATTTTGCCGCCAGAACCTCAGTTCTGACACAATTCTGGTCTCAGCCTGGAACACCTTTATTCATCAATAAACAAATCACTGCCAGAGAGTGTTGTTGAGAGTAACTTTGTCCGAGAGTCTGACACCAACAGGGGACAGTACTACAATTTCAAGGCCACAATGACAAGTCGTGAGGAAAATCCCCATTGACAAAGGGAGGATACATATCCTTAGGCATTGTTCCTGGGCACCAACAAACCATTGTTAAGGGGATGAGCCTCAAGGATCTACAGATTTGCTCTACCCTCCCCTTGTCAAACTAATTCATGCTGAAAAGCACCACAACAATTCAGAACAGGTCAAAATGCAAATTTAGTTTTCTCGTCCTCGTTCTCTCTTTAAAAACATCCTTATGGGCCCAACTAGAACTAAGGTAATGTTTACCACCATACAACAATGACCCAATATAATCTGGTCATTTTGATAGGTTTTATGGCTTCTCCAGAAGTTGAGGACATGAAAGAAAGAAAAAACTCTCATCCAAAAATGGGTTCAATCTTTGTCAAACGTCTCTCAAGAGATACATTACTTCAAGCCAAAGCAGCCCATTTTTCAGGAAGGAAACATGAATGTCATTAAAATTATGTATTCTGATCAAGCAAAAATATTAAAATACATATTTCCTGTCCTTATTTTGGGACCTCCACAATCTGATGCATTCAATTTTTATCAGACTCAGGGAATTAAAAGCCACCATACTAATACATTATTCAGATAGAAACCACTTGATTTTACGGCTGAGAGCCACAAAAGTGAAATATTTTTCTGGAGCGATTACTCTACGATATATCACACAGTTTTTATTTTTATAAACTGATCTTGTTCAGCAGCAGTTTCTTGAGGAATCTATTTTAACCATTTGCTTGACCCAAAATCACAGCTACTGCCTTGCTGCAGCAAGAACAGCTCTTGCTATGCTTAAGCTTCAATATTTAGGTGCCCAACTAAGCTCAGTTCTTGGACAAAGCAACATCCTTCACTTCCGAAGACTGCAATAGGAGTGGTCCCAGGTCCTGACTTAACCTCAGCCGCTTGGAGCTCCGTCTGACCACAGCACAACACTATCCGCCTGCGCTCTGTTCCTCCAGATTACTACACTGTCAGGTTAACAACACAAACACAAAACCAATAGTGCAGGAGAAGAGACCAGGTAAAGCAACAGGACATGCCAGTGTTAAAGCCTGGTGCACTAGCTAGGGGGCTAGTGTGATTATGGCTGGCTTCTCATCTGATGCACAGCACCATTCTTTGGCAATGCATTGATAGACGTAGATGATCACTGAAATAGTAGTTGCAAACTTGCAATACCTCAAAGACTTAACAAAAGCACTTGAATTTTGCCCTGCATCCTCTCCTCCACAACAGAAACATGCTGCATTAACATCTCCTTATGTATGTATAGTGCCATCAAGTTGCACTATAAAATCCCATAGGGTTTTCAAGACAAGAGATGTTCAGAGGTGATTTGCCATTGCCTGCATAGTGACCCTGGACTTCCTTGGTGGTCCCCAAACACTAACCAGGTCCAGGACCAGCCTTGCTTAGCTTCCGATATTGGGCTAACCTGGGCCAACCAGGTCAGGGCATCTTCTTTTTAAACTTCCCTTAAAGGGTCTGCCACTAGGAAAACAAAACCGAGAAAGCAGCATAATGTCAGGTTCCCAGTCAAATCACTCTCTACACACGCTTTCTTTTATTAAAGGTTTATTTCAGAGGTTTGAGATGCCATGGGTCTGGACTCTTTGTCAGGACTGGGGTACAAGGGTGGGAAAGCAGCATATAGTTACAACCCCAACATTCCATTCATACACGTCAGCTCTACTACAAAGACCATGAGAGATATACGATCTATCACTAGCCAAGCACAGACTCTACTTCAAGGATACTTCCCGTGTGAAAAGATGTCTTTGAGGCACCATGGAAGAATTACTGAAGCTGGCCTCCCTAAAGCTACAGGCATTCACTCCCCCCCTCAGGAATGCAATGGCAGGCGAGGGCAAGCGATAAGCAATAACAATCGGTGGGGTGTAAGGGGAGGGGAAAGGAGAGAACAGAAACGTATTGGGCAGAAATAAAACATGTACAGCTGGTCAAATGCCCGAGTCTGACACATAAGATAAAAGCCTGTTGGGCCCTTGGATGTAAATGCACACTCTCTGGATCACAGCCAACATTTCAACATTTCAGTGGAGATGGTAAAAAATACAGCAATCAATACTGAAAGTAATGAGCCAGAGAATGGGAAGCATATTCTCAGCTTTTAAAAAAAACAAACACACAACTGTACCCAAGTTGTTCAAAAGCCAAAATACTGAACCACGGATAAATTGTGCCGTTGAAAAGAAATACGTGTGTCTTGTGTGCACATCCATGCAGTACTTACGCTTGTGATGCATAATGAAATTCTAATTTTTCCAGCTTTGGGGAATGGAAAACAGAAATGTAGGTACTGAAGCCTGACCACAGGATGCACACTTCCCACTGGGATTCTGAGATTTCTAATGGGCATTAGAGCACTAACTGGCCTCTCAAATTAGCAGCAGAGCACAGACTATGCATGCAGAAGGTCCCATGTTCAATCCTTGTTCATAAACTGGGCCATAGTTGATGGAATAGTGTACTTGTAAGTCCACTGACATCTCCAGTAAGAAGGAGATCTGGTTAGCAGAGTTGGCAGATACCTCCTGCTACCTGAGAATCAGAAGAATCCACTGCCCGTCAGAGCAGGCGATACATGCTCTGACTCTGTAAAGGGCAGAAAGAAAGGACCAACCCAAAATACACGGGGTGCAAATGTTGTATGCCTGCCACCAAACTCCACGTCTGTAATATGCACAGCATTGGCTGCAAATGAACAAAATCTGTGTCATTCCATTAATCCAACATTAAGACCACACTTATGAGAACATAAACTAGCATATCAATATCATGCAGGATACCAAAGATAAGATTTTTTTATTAGAAGGTCAAGTTACATGCTGGAGATAATGCAATAAATTCAGCGCAAGTCATGAACAAGAGACTTTGCCAGAAGAGAGCACAGGATCACGTTTTAATGGGTGAGGCAAACTGCAAGCTCAAATCATACTTTTTAAAGGTTTAGTTCTTGTATTTCTGTGTCTTTATATCTGGGGAAAGGGCGATGCTGCAGAAGATCTAATTTGTCTAGCATATTGTACAACAATTTACCTGATTTCATACAACTGTAGTAATTATCACTCATGAGAAGCCAAAGAGTTATACTAACTCTCAGCTCAATTACTGGCTCTGTAATTACCACAAGTTTCCTGCTGGCACCCATTTTTATTCTCCCCACCATCAATAAACCCTCACACAATTTTCAACTGCTAATTTGCTCACAGCTAGTTTCTTTTACCTGTAATGTTGTTTTTTAAAGGATAAAGCAGTGAATAAGCTGCGGTGGCTCAAGTGGTTAAGACGCTGAACGGCAGGCTGTGGAAGGTCAGTAGTTCAGCAGTTCGAGACCCGGGTGCCGCATGATGGAGTGAGCTCCCATCCCTAGTTCCAGCTCCTGCCAACCTAGCAGTTCGAAAGCAAGAAATTGCAAGTAGATAAATAGGGACCACTTCGGTGGGAAGGTAACAGCGTTCCGTGCGACTTGGTGTTTAGTCATGCCGGCCACATGACCACGGAAACGCCTTCGGACAGTGCTGGCTCTTCGGCTTGGAAATGGAGATGAGCACCACAACCCTAGAGTCGGTTTCAACTGGCTTTCGAGCAAGGGAACCTTTACCTTTAAGCTGATATAATTATAAAATATTCCCACCAAAAATGGGAGACTATCTGAACTACAACACAAAAAGGGTATAAAGAGATTTTGTTCTTATAATACATAGCTTCCAACGGCTTTGTATCAGTATAGGTTTTATTGTATTTAGCCATAGGCCATTACAAACCAAAAACAGAGAAATCCAGCGGCTTTGTAGTTTCTCTTATTTTGAAAATACCTGACATCTCTACAAAGTTAACATGATCTTCTGTAACATCTCTCTCTCTCTGAGCTGGTAAAGTAAAGCTCAGCAAAAAAAAAAGTAAACACTGTGACAAAAACACACATGACCAGGATTCTGTAGCAAGTACAAGCAACAGCTAAGGGTTTTAGAGCAGTGGCAGAACTACTGTGCACTTGATCAGGGGTCATTTCGTAGAAAAAGAGGTGCAGGAGCTCATTAGCATAACTTATTAGCATAACTTATTTGCATATGTCACACCCCCTGACATCACCAGAAGCGTGTCAGAAGGCTCCTAACCAGCAGTTTAAATATCTCCAAGTGGTCAGCTGTGAACCAAGTTTCAAACTATTAAAAACATACAAGTCTAAATGACAACCAGCTGCTGACCATGTCTATAGATGCATAGATGCATAGATGTATGTACATTTTAAGAGATGCTACTGAGCTTGGGCACCAGCTACAGAAGAAACTGGCAACTAACAGGGCCTGATTACAATTCTTTAAGGGCTCTTCCTTTATGACAAAAGGTCAGGTTGAGTCAGACTGCTCTTAGCTACAGCCTGGGAGGATGGATACCATTTTATACAGCTCTCCAATACACTACCATGCTGTTTTGAACTGCAGCAAAATTTCTAACACTAGGTTCTAGCATTAAGTATATAGGGCCAAAGTCAACACGAAACCTGAACATCTGAAAGCACTTAAGATAAAACTAACAATCCCAAATTAATCAGCTGCTTCCTTTAATTCTACTGCCCAGCACTGTCTCGTCTTCAGCCCAGCTGCCCCTTCCTTCCGCCACTCTGAACAAACATAGAAGAGCACTGCTGGACCAGACCAGTGGTCCATCTAGTCCAGCATCCTGTCTCACACAGTGGCCAACTAGTTGCCCTGGAGGGCCACCACCAGGGCTCCCAAGTACTTACCTTAATTCAGCGGGGGATGTATAGTTCATCGCGGGACTATTCTCACAGGGAAAACACAGGCGCTGCACTATTCGGTTGCCCAGACGTGATGTAGGCACGTAGCTGGGCGACACTCTAGCAATGGGGCTGGAAACTCGATGGTACCATTACCACAGTGTCGCCCAGCTACATGCCTACGTCACGTCTGGGCGACGGAATAGTGCAGCCCCTGTGTTCCAAGCAAGAATCTTCCGGCAGGGAAGCATGTGTCCCCCGCCGGATCGTAGGTAGGTACTTGGGAAACCTAGCCACCACGGACTACAGCTTGCATTCTGCAACGGGAAAGATTCAACTGTTTCCACTCCACCTCAGTTTCCTGCAGTTAGGTCTATGCCCTTTGATCTGCCAGCCTACGTCTTAAACCTGACCAGAAGCATGGAAGGAGGCACTCTGAAGCTTCTCGTGTGTTCCCGTGCTTGGGACAGAAATAAAAACAAATACTTATTTTGGGTGCTGGGGAGGCATGCAAGCACCTAACCCTCCCCTCCCAAAATTGCTGTTGTGAGGATTAAATGGAGAAGGGCAGTACTACGTGAAAAACTGCTTTGGCTCCTGGATCGGGGAGAAAAGTGCCCATTCTGTGGCAGGGCTGGCTCCAGGTTTTTTGTACACTAGGTGAGGCTACCTTCTGGCGCCACCCCACCGGTGCACCCACCCTCCAGGCGGGGCCTGGAGAGAAGGAAGACTTTCCTCCGTGCAAACTCTGCACTTCCCTCAGTCACCGTGGTTAGTAGCCATTGATAGACTTATCCTCCATGAATTGCTCTGATCCTGGCACTGGGGGACTCCCTCCCTTCTCCCCCCCCCACAAGGTGCCCCGCAGTTCCTCCCTCCCCAGCTTGATTTCTAAGTGCTGGCCGGCTCACGGGGACCCTCGCCCTGTTTTGCCGACCCCCCCTGCTGCTTTCGTACTCCAGGCCTTCCCCCCCTCCCCGGCAACAGCAAGCGTGCCTGCGCCACCGGGGCCAGTCGAGCCTGCCCCCCTTCCCACATCGTGACCGTCTCCCCCGAAGCCAGAAGAGTGAATGGGAGGGAGGGAAATGGAAGGAGAAAACAGGGCAAGGGGGGGCACAGCCAACATGGCCATCAAAACCTGCACTCTTAATGAACCCCCAGGGTGGATTCTCCTCCGGTAAGCAGGGAAAGGACTCTGGCTGCGGACTTGTGAAAGTGGCATTCTTAAGCACACTCCGCTCCCAGCCCCGACCACCTCCGCGGGGCGGTCCTGCCGAAGCTCTTCACAGATCCACACGTGCCTAAGAGAGCATCCAAGCAGCCACTTCAGCATCATTAGGCTGGATTAGGCTGAGAGTGTGTGACCAGACCAAGTTCACCCAGCACATTTCTTTTCTCTGGGGAAGACTATAGTTTTGCATGAGATTTCTATAATAAATGACAATAAATCAAAAGTAGGTTTGCAGTTTATGGATACACACCTGAACAGTATACTCAAGATTGCTACAGCACAGACATTTTGATCCAATAATTCAGAGCAACAGATTAACAGTTATCAGAGACTCTTAAACAGACAAAATATTGCAAGAGTGCTAGAGTTTTAAGCATGTTTTATTTAAAGTTAAAAAAAATCTTTCATTGTGTTTGTCTGTGTCCTTTATGAAGTTTACATCTCTTCTACCTGGAATTACATTTTATGACACACATGGCCTGGCCCAACAAGGTCTCATTTATGTCAGATCCGGCTCTCATAACAAATGAGTTTGACACCGCTGCTTTAATCATTCTGTTGCATGGTTACACTAGGACCAAGATGATGTTCTGTATGCAATTTTAAAAAAAGGATTAGGGTAAACTTGACTTAAACCAGGCAAATCTCTCCTGAACAAAACTGATTAACATCCCACTTGACTAATGAGTCAGACTGTGAAATACAAGGTGAAAAATGAAGCAAGAAACATAATGGCTACATAATGAAAATTCATACTGTTAAGTAAGGGGAAAATGGTTAATAGATTTTTATCAAAGGGAGATGATTCACAGCTCTCATATGGAAGCAAGCAATTTCTAAAACCATAATTTGACTTGGTGCCTTTGTATAGAAACGTCTTAAAGATTAGGCATTGTTAGCCAGGAAGGGCACCAAATGGTTTATAGGTTAGGCACAAGCCTGGATGTCCACCACCTTCACCACAAGTAAAACATGCTAATTTCTCATGCCTTGATGGTAGCAGAGAAACTTGAAAGTGAGACAGCAGGAGGATGGCATGTGTGAACACACTAAACATGTGAAACTGCATTATGCTGAACCAGACCACTAATCTCTCAAGGTCAGCTTGACTGGCAGCTGCTCTCCAGTGTCTCAATGCTGGCTACAACAGATGGTCAAGAAAGCAGCAATCTAAAAAACAAACAAACCCTGAATTATGGTTACCATCCTCTATATGGTACCTGGAGTTTCCCCAGAATTACAACTGACTTCCAGACTATACAGGCCAGCTCCTCTGGAGGAAATGGCAGCTTTGTGGGAGACTATGGCATCACACTCCTGCTGAGTACCCCTCTCCAGACACCATTTCATCTTTCCAGGAATCTCCCAAGCCAGACTGGGCAACCCTGCCCTGAGGATAGATAGTTGTTGACTGATGTGCATAGCAGGGGCTTGCATACCTGCCCAGCAATGGCATGCAAAAGCTCCCTTTTGTACCCTAACAAGATGACAACACATGGCAGGATTCTCAACATCAAGTTTTATTCTTCTATCCCTCTTACAACCTTGCACTCTGTTCTTTTCCACCTTTCTTTTCTCTCTTTACTTTGCTTTCTCATACAGTATGGAGATACTAAGTCTGCTGAGGAACAGACTATAACGGGACTCACTTCTAAACATCAACAGTTGAAATCACTTGCAAAGCAGCTGTTAAAACAACACTCCCCATTTATCAGAATTTCACTTGGGGTGGGGTCACTGTGAGAAGGGGTTATCAGTGGGTGAGAAGAAGGGGTTATCAGTTGTGAGCTGTTAGCTTTTTTATACTTTGTATTTTTATCCTGCTTTATATTTATGATGTTTGTTTTATACTGTTGTGAACCACCCCGAGCCCCAATTTGTGGGGTAGGGGGTATATAAATTGAAATAATCAATAAACAGGATTTCAAAAGCATCTTTGACTTGGTGCTTGTAGTGGCTTTTTTGGGAGGAAGTCTCAAGTTTTTCTCACAACTATACACAATTGCATAAGAAAACACAAGACGTTAGCATTTACAAGCTTCATATATGTACATTCACAAAGGAGAAACTTGCATCTCAGCAATATTTCTGAAAAGTATGGCAATCAACAGAAAATGAACAGAAAGCATTTTTCTGTGGATCAGAATCTTAGTCATCCTCCCAAGACTTCCTAGTGCTCCCTGCTTAAGTAGCAGAGACCCTAGCCCAGAGACCACCATTCAGAAGGAAACCCCACTCAGGGAACCGGCAAAATCAGGAGGAAGCCCCCACTGATCCATCAGCCACCAAACTCCCTACAAGAACAATAATGGTAGTGAACGGGAGTCAAGGTTTCAGACAGAGCAAGCTGCACTCATGTAGTCACTATCATGGTCCTAAATTGGAAGGAGTGAACAAAGAACTAAGACTGTCAGGATCAGGGCCACTAGGGCTGCCAAGCCGTGGCGGGGGATCCATGCGTTTTCACCGGATCCCTGCCGCGGGGGACAGCGATACGCGTTGCACCACCGTCGCCAGGATGTGACGCTACACGTCGCTCTGGCAAAGGGGCTGTTTGGAGTCCCGTTGCCAGAGCGACGCGTAGCGTCACATCCTGGCGACGGCGGTGCAACGCATATCGCTGTCCCCCGCGGCAGGGATCCTGTGAAGACGCACGGATCCCCCCCAGTGGCTTTGCAGCCCTAAGGGCCACACTAGTGTCTCATAAAAACCCTCAGTTGCTATCTGAACTTAGCTGGTGGAATGTGGCTAAACCAGCTCCAGCTGCTTGCAGGTGGCTGCATGGCTCCCTTGCTATCCTGTATGCTGAACAACAGGCTCCTTATCTTGTCCTGGAATTACTGGACACTTCCTATTCTGAGCTGTGCTCCAAGTTGCCATGCCACTGACTGGGCTAGACTGTGTCCCTCCAGAAAGGAAAACAGGACAGCTTGAATGGTCCATCATAAATACTTTTAAGTATTCATTAATGGCAGCTCATGTCAGTTGAAGCCCATACAGTATCTGACCTCTTCTAAAAACTGCATGAATTAAGCCGCATTGGGATGGGGAGTCCCTACATCAAACTGGTTTCATAACCAAGGAGAGTGAGGAAACCATGTTGAAAAATACAAGCTAAGAAAAAAGGTAACATATCTATTGGGACTTGTGGAGTAGCAAGGAAGAGAGCTTTTTAAAGGGAGTAGGGCATGGCATGGCATTCTTTATTCTTGCACACTTCCTGTCACAGTTGTTACGGCATCAAAACTGCGCTTGAAGTTGTTTTGCCCTGAAGTCATGGTTGTTATTTCATGAATATGTAACATGAGCAAGCCCATAAAGAACAGGAGAGGGGGGGAAATACTTGCAAAAAAACACACAGAAAATACACAACTTGGCCTCAGCCTTTGAACCCCACTGCTATCAGTGGGCTCTTTTCAGCAGCCAAACATTTGTTGCGACAGAAATCCACGGGAATAAATAAGACATTTAAAAAATCATTTTTCTCACTTCCTTCCCAAAAGAATAATTCTGGAATCCTGTAGCATAAATCACGGAATAATTCTGTTCAGCTTGTGTTTTAAAAAACACAGATACCTCCCCACACCCCACTATTTATACTGCAAAACACATCACAACCCAACCCGGGGGGGGGGGGGGAGTTCTCTGTACTTGAGAGCTGCATTAAGGATATATGAAAACACTGTTTTCACAGAGGATATCATAGAGATGGCATGTAGAAATGGGGGGGGGAGTACTATTGCAGTTGAGACTTGCCTTCTAGTCTAGATGTCAGCTATGCTGCCACAGCAGGTGGGGGGGGCGATGAAACTCGTCCTCATCCCTCTGGTATTTTGTCTTTCGATTCCCACTCACCGGCTTATCTTGTAGCTCAAGCGAATGACCTTGGCGTTGCTTTCTGCAGGCTTTGCTGAGAACCTCGACTCGTTAGTTTTAGGCACAATTTCTTGGTTTGAGACTGTTCTTGGCAAGACGCTGACAGAGTGTTAGAACTTCTTTAGTCTGTGACCCTCGTACCTCACCCTGAGCGACGGGGATGGCGTGGAAGTGCCAACCACTTCGGGGGAGGAAATCCCGGCTACGACCACTGAGACTCCCGTCATCATCACGGGAGCAAGTGGAGGCACAGAGTACAGAGTACCCGTACAAGACCCGTACTCGTGGGCCCACTTCTCTACCGACATACGTGAGTCGAGGGTGACTACCCCCCGGCCAGGGAGTGGGAGCCGTTATGACTACCTGCCCTACAGAGAAACTGGTTATGCTGTGGAGAGGCCGATCGGTGGAGATGACCAGTTCAGGAGGCTGCAATGTCAGATGCAGGCTCAACAAGAGGAGCTGTGGTAGGAGATGATGTTGGATATCGCTCGCCTCATCGCCCAGACGGTGCAGCATAAGATGCAGCTGCAGCAACCGACGGCGCAAGCTCAGGCCCCTCCTGTTCCACAGGCACCCCCGCATTGGTACTGGTTCCTGGAAGGCCTGGGGGCCCCTTGCCGCCGCCAGTCCCTGTTCCAGTGGCTCGGGTCCTTGACCGGCCAAAAGAGTTGCTGAATGCCACTTTTGACAAGATGCCCTAGAAGTTAGCCTTCTTTGTGCTGCAAGTGCAGAAGTTTGTGCAGGATTGGGGTCATCTCTTTCCCACAGTGGAGCGTCAGGTGGATTACATCGGGTCAAAGCTGCGAGAGCGTGCAGCTGACTGGTATGTCAGCCTCCACAACCTGCACAGGCCTGAACTCCGCGAGGTACAGTCGTTTATGTGGGTGCTACGTTGGTGGTACGAAGACCTGATGGAATGGGAGAAGGCTTGCAACTACATCTGGAACCTGAAGCAAGGGAACCGGTCAGTGCGTGAGTATTCCGATGAATTCAAGATGTACGCGGCCACAATCCAAGGCTGGCTGGAAGCGGTACTGGTCGAGCAGTACTTTGGTACTTTGGGACTGAACCACCAAATCCTGGAAACCATGCTCCATAATGTGCATCCCATCTTGCTGAATGTTTGGGTGCGCGAGGCCAGGGATGCCTCCAAGTGATTAAAATGCACGCTCCTGGGGCGTACCCAAAGCACCCTCAAAGGCGCTGCCGCCAAAGCAGAGAGAGCCAGTGCGAGATCTGCGGCAGGGGCTTTGCCTTCGTTGTGGAGAGTCCGGCCATTATGCCGCTTCCTGCCCTGCAGTCCTCCCCCCCCCCCAGCCCCAAAGGGTCCCAAGAAGACAGGGGCCGAGACCCCTTAGTGCCCGAGGGCTCTGCAGCTGGGTACTGCAACAGGAGGTGAAGAAGACAGCCCTGAGCCAGTGGGAAAAGACCAGGACCTGTTGTAAAAGGCGCAGAGCAGCAGGTCCGACAGTAATTAGCGCCACAAACGGTGAGCAACAACCCTCTGTTTTTCGTGACTATAACAGTTCTTAACCCCGAAATGGGAACGCAGGTGAAGGTGAGGGCTCTGGTAGACTCAGGGTGTGCGAGAGACTTGATCAGCCCTTCCATAGTAACAGGGTTGGGTGTCCCAGTGCAAAAGCTAGCAGAGCCCCTGAGTTTCATGCAAATGGATGGCTCGGCTATGAAAGAGCCGCGTAGGTACCAAACAATAACTATTCGGATGGGGACGGGGTCCCACTGGGAATACCGGGCCTTTGTGATATACCCAATGGCCCAATTCTCCATGGTTCTAAGCAGTCCATGGTTGCGCAGCCACGACCCACACATCTTGTGGAGCGAAGGAACTGTGAATTTCGTGACTGAGGGGTGCCAGAACCACACCTGGTCACCTGGGAGAAGCCCCCCATGGACCCTTGGTTCGGGTCTGCCTCGCACAAGAGGAGTTGAACTCCATCCCGAGGGAATATAGACATTTGGCTAGAGTGTTTGAGGAGGAAGAGGCAGATGAGCTGCCTCCCCACTGTAATACAGACTGTACTATTGAGATCTTGCCAGGGCACAAGTTACCCAAAGGGAAGTTATATTCTATGAGCCCAGCTGAGCAAGAGGAGCTGTGAAAGTTTATTGACAAACATACACCTGTGGGCTCAGACCGATTTACAGTTACTCATGTCATGACAGTTGGACTAACAATACTCATGGGGGATAGGGAAGACAACATACAGTAATTTTAATTACACACACGTTGTAGCTGCCCGAGGATTAATCTGCGGGCTGGATCAGTCGTGTTCCGACGGCATGTATTCTTGTCGGCTGGCTGATGACGTCAGGGCTTCTTGATGTCGCGCTGCCACACTGCCACCGCCTGGCCGACTCGCTCCACTGCAGGGATTCCGAAACAGATCTTTCATCTTTTGATCTTGCCGTGCCACAGAAATTACACTTGGCAGCTAACACCTTCCCAAAGGGAGTGGTGTGCCCACCCCCTTATGGGTGGTCCTCAATTTATCTACTTGCCGAAGCTTTCGAATCGCTGGGTGGACGATGAGCTAGGACAAGGCTTGGTTGCTCACACCAGCACAGGGCTAGAACTGACAAAGCTTGGCAGTTCAGATGTTATATTTAAGCAGGGGAATTATCCCCTGCGCCACTGCTCCCCAATCTCTCTGGGGTCCCATCAAATGTAGCTTCCAGCAAGTCATTGGGACGGTGTTCGCAGGGAGGTTCCTGGGGCTATGGAGCTGGGACCAGCGGACCCACTGGCACCAAGGGTTGGGGGGCTGGTAAGGGAGGAGGTACCCACAGGAGCAGGTATCACGGGGGAGGCCTCGCCAGGGCGGGACACTGCAGCCGCAACTCGTCTTGCACTACCCGGGCAGCTAACCTCAGAATGTCCATCAAAGCCTCCTCCAACAGGCGGGACACTTGCACCTGACCACACTCAATCCTGGTGAAGCGCTCTTCCCACGATCTGTCATCAGCCGGATCCCTCCGGGACTCAGCCTACAAAGCCTGGTAGTCAAACTGGCTCGCTCATTTGGGTCCCGGTGTTACTGTCCATGTCTGTTGGGTATCTGCCATCTTGAAGATACCCCACCGCTTGGGCCGGGTCCCCGTCTCCCGTAGCCAGGGATATGCCCCCCCCTTTGGACTCCGTAACCAGCGCTGGAATCGGAGACGTGGAAGGGGGGCGTAGGCACCAGCACCAGAGTCTCGGGTGTTGTGGTGGTCAGTACCGGGGCCTCAGTGGTCACCGGTACCTGAAGGTCCTCCTCTCCGCTCATCTTTATGTGAGATTTGGATCGAGGAAGTAGGATAATTCCTGACTCTCTATCAGGTCTCCCAATCAAACACTCAACAACGTTCCTAGACAATGTCCAGTTTATTGAGGTTAGTACTGGTGGTACCATGCATTCTTGAGTCAGGAATAACGAAAAGCAAAATGGTGGTTACAGATATACCCCCTTCAAACCAGACCTCCTGATATCACAAACCCAATAAGCAAGCACCTACAAGCACAGGCAAAATGCAGCAATTAGATTCCCAGCGGGAAAAGTGGACGAGGAAGAGCCAAGCCTTCAAGGCCACTAGGCAGATAGCGCAGGCAGTGGAGATGTGGGGGTGGAGGAGGGTGCCGGAGGAGATGGAGGAGCACAGATGACAGGAACCCCCTCCCACATTCCAAGGCATGGCAGCTTCAGCTGACAACAGCTTAGGTGGAACAGCTGAGTGAAACAACTGGATGAACCCGGGGGTGGGGACTCACATTTGAATTGTCTATATCTGTAGAGGTTATTGCCAGAAACCTCAGTTCTGACACGGTACTGTTCTAACCTGGATCATGCTGATATCTCAACAAATCACTGCCAAAGAGAGTGTTGTTGGGAGTCTCTTGACCAGGAGTCTGACACACATATGGTAGAAGGTACCGTCCATCTGATTACATTTCCAGCACTTTCCTTTATCAGTTTAGTGTAGTGGTTAAATGCGCGAACTCTAAACTCGGAGAACCGGGTTTGATTCCCCACTCCTCCACTTGCAGCTGCTGGATGACCTTGGGCATCTTGTACCAGTTTTCCCTAAGTGCCTGACTTTCATCCATAAGTTTTCTCATTGATGAAGTGAAATTTTTTCATCAAAATTTTGCATCCTTTTCACCATACATATCTTAACTTGTATTGTTTCTTTTTATAAAGGTACTGTTTCTGTTTATAAATAAGACCCTAGAAATGTTCTTTTTTATTCAGTATTATTTTTTTCAAATTCCATCAAGTTCCTTAATTTACCTCTTTCTTTAAGTCTTTCTATATATAAATTTTATTAGTTTATACATAGAAAGAGGGAAAGAGAAAAGAAGGTAAAGGAAAAGATAGAGAGATCTATTTAAAAAAATCTAATTTAGCATTCTGCGTGCAAATCTTCTCTTAAAAGCTTATAACCATCATTCTTATTGTTCTTCATTTAATCTTAGTTTCTCAGTACTTGTATCTTAACCAGTCATAAGAGGCCCTCTACAGTCCCATAAATTATTCTTCCATTTCTCCTTTTAATATATTTGTCAATTTGTCCATTTTGGCACAATCCATAATCTTCATTATTAACTCATAAGTGTTCAGATTTTCAATGCCCTCCATGTCGTTGCAAATAAAATTCTGGCTGCTGTTATAACATGATAAAGTATCTATGCTTCTTATCTGAGTCATCTGGTAAACAGTTTAACAGGAATATCTCTGGTTTAAAAGGTATTGTAATATTCAATACTGATTGTAAGACAGTATGTACTCCAATCCAATATTTATGAACCTTTTTACAAGTCCACCACATATGATAGTATGATCCAACATGACTGTTACATATGATAGTATGATCCAACATGACTGTTACATTTCCAGCATTTGTTACTCAAGATTTAATACATTTTGGCTAACCTATCTGGGGTTAGGTGCCATCTATCGAACATTTTATATAATTTTTAAAAAATGAAACAGATTTAGTCAACTTAATATTCACATTCCATATTTTACTCCATCTTTTTAAAGTCTTGACACATTGCTTTCTTTAAGTATTGACATATTGCTTTCTTTAAGTATTGACATATTGCTTTCTTTAAGTCAGGGGTGTCAAATATAAGGCTCGGGCATGGCTCTTATGCGGCCCGCAAGCAACTAGTGGAAAAGAGGGAACAGGAGACTGCTGGGGAGGAGTGGAGTGGGGGGAGCCACTCCAATTGTGGCTTCAGCATTGTGGAACAACCTCGTCCGCAGCAGTCAAGCAGCGGGGAGTATCTGCCCAGTGCTGCACCGCTGGATCCCCCATCCGCCCATGTGAGTTTCCTTTGCCCCTCCCCTTCCCAGCCCATGGGGCCTTGCAGTGAGGATACACCAACCTGGAGCTTATCAGCTGCTGTTCTTCATACAGTTTATATCTCTGGTACCTGGCATTACATTTATGGCACACATGGCCCAGCCCAACAAAGTCACATTTCTGTCAGATTCATCCCTTGTAACAAATGAGTTCAACACCCCTGCTTTAAGTATTGACACATTGAAGATATGTTAGCCATTGTATCTCTTTATCGGGTCTTCTCAATGTCCTAGTTCTTTACTGTAGGGAGTTTAAAAAAAAAAAAAACGTAGCAAGGCTCTCAAAAAGCACCACCTACCATCTGCAGCCCAAAGTGACACAGTTTGTTCTACCATCTTTGGAGTTTCCTACCTCATTTTACTGCATACCTAAGACTAACAAGCAAATACTGAGCATATCTGGCTGCAGTCCAGCAAGTGCTATTTTTAAAAAAGATACATGGGATTCCTTTTAAATAGAAACATTCCATAGACTGCCCCTACAGGACTACCCCCTCCCAGCTACAGACTCTCCCACCAACACACAGGTCAAGCTTAGCAACGGAATATACTTTTATTTAAATATGTTCCAAACACTTTCTCCCACCACTTGCTGATATCCAGTGGGCAGAACTAGGAAGCTTTAAGGAACTCACTGTTCAAAGTCTACAAATGGGGGGGGGGGGAACAGTGGGAGGGCTTCTAGTGTCCTGGCCCCACTGCTGGACCTCCTGATGGCACCTGGTATTTTTGGCCACTGTGTGAGAGAGTGTTGGACTGGATGGGCCATTGGCCTGATCCAACATTTGGCTTCTCTTATGTTCATGGCTCAATAGAGAGCTCAGAACTTCACAGTCGCAACTCCAACCTAGCATACTATTAAGCTACAGATAAAATGATGTATTACTTGAAATCTCCTCAAGCAATGGACAAAACAACATTTTAAAGAATCTGAACAACTCCTTAAGGCACAGTTATTTCTGGACTAATGTTATCATTTGGATCAACATCAAATAGTAATAATGAAGCTGTTATCTTTAAGGCTTTGTACCTAATTTATCTGACCATAAGGAATGCAACATGTATTCAAAAGTAGGATTTCATTGCTACATTTAGCTGAACATTTGGAAACCTTTTAAGACCATAATTAAAATGTTAATTTTTTCATTTTAATTATTTAAGCTACTCCTATTTAAACAGTGAGAAGTGCTGTCCATAAATATGCAATAACATGAATACTGCTTACTTTGAGCTTCCCCTCCCTTCAACATACTGTAGCTGCTTCTATAAATTGTGAAGACAACTGTGATGGACTACACTTTTGAAGGAGGAGGAGGAGGAGGAGGAGGAGACTGGATTTATACCCCGCCCTTCACTCAGAGTCTCAGAGCAGCTTACAGACTCCTTTCCCTTCCCCTCCCTACAACAGACACCCTGTGAGGTAGGCGGGGCTGAGAGAGCACTTTCCAGAACTGTCCTTGAGAGAACAGCTCTGACAAAGCTATGGCTGGCTTTCTAAAGGTCATCCAGCAGCTGCAAGTGGAGTGGGGATTCAAACTCAGTTTTCCCAGATTAGAGTCCATGCACTTAACGACTACCCCAAACTGGCTCTCTAAAGAGGTTTAGAAGTGGTGTACCAACAAATAAAGGACTGTGAAGAGTTAATTCTTCGCAGCATCAGAGAGCCTTGAGTGACAGGCTGCTCCAGGCAATCTGATTGGTTGGAATCAGCTAAGCAAAAAAAGAAGAAGAAAAAAAACTCAGTCAGATTCCTGCCTTTACTGTGAGGAGACATGTACTGAGATGATCTACAAATAGCCCTGTCAAAAAAAGGGGGGGGGGTTAGTGCAGACAGTCAGATTTCTACCTTGATTAAGGCAGTCTGAATTCAGCATTAGATTAGAGGAGACTGAGGACAAGATGGCGCGGAGACTGAGAACAAGATGGCAGAGGAGAACGACAGCTAGCTGATACGCTCCACAAGTTTTAAAATAGTTACTTGTTTTTACTGTTTTAAAGATGCTTGAAGTGGCTGGATATATCTGTGTGCTTTATTGTTTTCGGAGATGTGAAGAGGAAAATGTTATCTGGCTTTTAACTCTCTGGCTTTGGAGATAGGAACCTCGCTGCAGCCTTCAGTGAGCAAACAGCAAGTGGTTTTAATTTTGTTTTCTACTTTGCCTCCCTTTAAGTATTTAATTTGGCCTCTCAACTCTAAACAGAAGTGACTTTTTATCCAGAGAGAGAGAGAGAGAGAGAGAGAGACAGAGACAGAGAGAGAGAGACAGAGAGAGACAGAGACAGAGAGGGAGAGGAGTGTTTTCCTTTAGTAAGCTACGGAGATCTTCAAGGGAGGTTCTCTTGTTAGATAAGCATTAGATGAGAGCAGGTTGAACACAGACAGGAGTACTGGGGGAAGAGTTTGGCAAAGAAGTGGGTAGCAGAGACTCCCATTCAGGCCAAAGGAAAGGGGATAGATCTTCTAGAGAGAGAAGATCCCCTACCCAGTCAAACAGGAAGAGTTATCTCTGAGGAGCAGAGAGATCCCTGGTCTAGTATGATTAGGAACTGCCTGTAGAGACCTTAAAAGTCAGTCAAATATTCAAGAAGAGTACTGGTGTTCCAAAGAGAAGGGATTTGGGTACTGGGAAGAGGGTACCAGCCTCCTGGGTACACAAAAGAGTCAGCCGTTATACAAAGAAAGTGTATCAGAGTGTTTGGAAAAACACTGGAACAGAACCCTCTCAAAACAAAGAGCTAAGTAACTGAATAATTTAAGAACCTTTCATTGGCCAGATATAGAAGAACAAAAGTCTGTGCTTGTAATAGTTCTTCATGGTAAAACACATGCTCCTTGGGAGTTTGCAACCAAGAAACTACCAAGAATAGAGCCCCCCCTAGCCATGAAGATGCCTGGACTTCTTTCCATCCTCATAATGAATAAGGCATCTCCTGTCCCCACCCACCACCTCTCGTCTCACTACAGTGTGTTATATATGTTACACATGCAAGTTAGTGCTCATTATCTGCTATTATGATTTTCTTTCTTCCATGGACAGCTGGCGTCTGCATGAACTTGACTTCTTAGAGAAATATTACACGATTGATTGCTACTGAATTCCAGAACACAAACTCTAAAATGTCCTGATATAATTATGCTGCATTGGAAGTTGCAATTCTTTAAATGACTGACATAAAAGTCCTGATTGGATCAGGATCATTTATTGGTCTCCCCTATATCATTATGGTCAACACACTTCACAACTATTTATCTATTGTTCTATGAGCCCACCATACTTCAGTTGTGACAGCTGCAGATTAGATATTTTTGTTTGGTTAATTATAAAGCGTTCTGCCGTAGCATGTATAGATAGAATTGTAGGAGAGGGGGGGAAACAGGAAATCTAGACCTCTAGAGCTGCATACAACTGACTTTGAAAACAGTCTTATCCTGCTGACTGCAAAAAGACATTGCCAGGTTACCTTTGCAACAAGAGACTCAAATTTTCCTTGTAAATTTACAGCTGAATCTGGAAAATGGAAGATTTGTATTCACTTACCGTGAAGCTTCCTTTCTTGCCTTTTGCTCCTAAGCCATTGGGGTAGTTAAAAGGGCTGGTGGTAGCCTACCAGATTAGTGTGAGGGCAGCCCCACACTAGGGTTTTTGCAATTTTGTTGTGCTGCCGCCCTTCCACCGAAAGGTCCTTAGCCTTTGACAACATACTGGAGCGGGGAAACACTTCTGGGTAGCAGTGTGTGTGAACAAGATCTTGAGGCCTGGCTGGACTGTAAGCTAAATATGAGCAGTCAGTGTGATGCAGTGGCTAAAAAAGGCTAATGCCATCTTGGAGTGTATCAACAGAGACATAACATGCAAACTGCAAGACCTCATAGTCCCACTTTACACTGCATTGGTCAGGCTGCACCTGGAGTTGTGGAGGCCTCACATCCAAAAGGATGTGGACAGAATGGAGCAGGTGCATAAGAGAGCGACGAAGATGATTAGGGGCTTGGAGACCAAGATGTAAGAGGAAAGGCTGAGGGACTTGAGAATGCTCTGTCTGGAGAAGGAGAAGATTGCTCTCCTGAGGGATTTGAAAGGCTGTCCCTTAGAGGAAGGCAGGAAGCTGTTCCTGTTGGCAGCAGAGGATAGGGCTTGCAATAATGGATTTAAATGATGGGTGAAAGGTACCGGCATGATATTCAGAAAAGCTTTTTTACAGTAAGAGTAGTTGTCAACTTTGCCCACTTTCTCTGGCTTGGTTGCCATGGAGATGTAGGGGAGTGGGAAGCATGTCTACTTTCTCTTTTGGCCACTCTGCTGTTGCTTCATTATCTTATTCAGCCCAGACAAGTAACCTTGAGTCCCAGTCAGGTCTGGCATCATCTTTCCCCTGAGAACTATAGGCCGTTATTTTGGTGGGCCTCTAGCTTAGGTGTGATTGGCCACGGGCCACTAGGGTCTTACTTGATTTAGGTATAATTGCTTGCTTCATGTTGATGTGTGGGTAACCATACCCATTTTGCAAACTTAAAGAAGTGAGCACTGGATTGGGGAGCATAAGGCTTGGATCTTATACCTTCCTTCAAAGGTGGACTGGGAAGAAAAAAGCCCTAGAAAGGGGCCTCCACCACCCTATCACTGCACAGCCCCCAAAGGAGGGAAGAAGAGGTAGCCTGCCCACCCAGCAGAAAGCTTCACTCGAGGAACATGTCCCACAACAGAGGACACTGCTGTGCAACAAAGATATCAGTTCAAAGCCGTAGAGTTATTTCTCTCAAAACAAAACTTTAAAAATTTGCACAATGTAGCAGCAGTAGAAAGAGGGGAATGGTCACAACAACTGCACAACCACAGTGCAAGGAGGAATCACAAACAGCAATGTGCACACCAGCAGGCAAATACAAAAAAAAGCTATTGTTTTGTTACCAAGAAAATGCAATGGTCCTTAGAAGCTCGTGACAGAATCTGGATCCTGCTGCAAAAAGGAGCAACAATTGTTCATTTAGTGTGTCAAAATGATACTCAGACATCTGGAAAAGGTGCTAGCAGTTATTTCCACCAAGCAATTCATGATACAGTAATGGTTACTTTGATTATTTTCCCCCCACTTGCTTGGTGACAATTACATGTATTTTACTGCAACAGCCACCTATTCCTGTCTGTTCATTTTCCTGGCCACTCAAAGAAAAGGAAACATTTGTATGCAGCCTGCCTCTCCCTGCCACTGAAACAATCAAAGTGTTCAGTTTTGCTTCTTCACTCAAATATGTAGAGGCAAGAAAGAAATTCCTTTTCATTTCGATGCAATTTGATTTAGCTAAGTATCTACGAACATCACATGCTCTAGTCTCTCCCTCCAAAAGACAGGTTGCTTACCTGTAACTGATGATCTTCGAGTGTTCATCTGTGCATTCACACCTTTGGGATATAGTGCACCTGCACCGACCCCAATCGGTACTTCTTAGAAAGCAAAAGGGATTTTTGTGCCCGCTCCCCAGTCACACGTCAGTCCACTGTGCATGACTAGGGGAGGGGCACGACAATCCCATCAGTTCCTTCTGACCATCAGTCTCAGAACAAAAAATAAGAGGACCGAAAGCAGAGGGGAAGGAGGGCGGGTGGTGTGAATGCACAGATGAACACTCGAAGATCATCAGTTACAGGTAAGCAACCTGTCCATCTTCTTTGTGGTCTCTGTGCATCACACCTTTGGGAGAATAACAAGCAAAAAACCCCAGCCTACCTGGAGGAAGGAGCTGAAGGTCCTAGACATGCACCGTCTGCAACACCGCTTGTCCCACCACAGAATGCTGATGAAGATGCACATCCAAGGCATAAGAGCCCAGGTTGCTGTTCAACAGATGTCACTGAGCAACGAACCTCTCAGGAAGGCTATAGATGTAGCTACTGCCCAGGTGGAATGTGCTCGGAGCAGATGGGGGGGAGTGGCCTTTTGGCCAGCAGGTAGCACAGTTTGATCGTCTCCACAGTCCACTTGGATAGACGCTGAGATGGACGACCATCTTTCGGGTATGTTGTGGGGCTATCTTTCAGCTATGCTCCTGCAGAGTGCAGGGGGTTGGACTAGATGACCTGCAAAGTCCCTTCCAACTCTAACATTCTATGATTCTATGATAACAGAGCTTCTTCCCTTGCACAGGTGCAGCATGGGAGACAAACAGGGCTGGGGACTGCTGGAAGGGCCATGTCCTATCCAGGTAGAACAGTAGGGCTCTCTTTACATCCAGTGAGTGAAGGCGACGTTCCTTGCTGCTCGCAGGGGACGGGAAGAATGCTGGAAGAACAATGTCAGCTTGCAAATAGAACTCGGAAACAACCTTGGGCAGGAAAGAGACATCTGGCGCCAAAGTAACACCATCATGGTGAAAAACTAAGTACAGTGAATCGCAATGGAGTGCAGACAATTCACTCACCCTCTGAGGTCATAGCCACCAGAAAGGCAGTCTTCCATGAGAGAAGTTGCAGACTAGTCGTAGACATGGGCTCAAATGGTCTGTCCATCAACTTGGACAGCACTAGAGATAAGTCCCAGGACGGGGTAGGGCCACGAGCCGGAGGGAAGAGGCAAGCAAGGCCCTTCAGGAACTGTTTCATTTGTGGGTGAGAGAACACAGAATAGCCGTCCACCATAGGGTGATTTGCAGAGATAGTGGACAGGTAAACTTTCAATGAGGTACAACTAAGTCCAAGCGGGACAACAGGAATCCAAAACTGTGACCAAATTTATAGGAGGCAGAGGTAAACCCAACGACTCAAGGTAAGTTAAAAATTTCTTCAATTTCCCATCATAGGAAGCACGCGTGGCCAGCTTACGACAATTCAACAGAACGTGATTTGTCCTACTTTTAAGTTGTGCTAAAGGATCCTCCACGCCATGAGTTTGAGGTGTGTTACATCGTGGTGGAGCACTTGACACTCCTGAGCCAGGAGGAGGTCCAGTGCCAGAGGAAAGTGCATGAAGGAGCCTTAGGACATGTGGAGCAGAGCAGGGAACCAATGCTGACGCGGCCACCATGGAGTCACGAGGATGCAATGAGGTTGTTCCTTCATGATCTTGCTGATCACTTTGGTAAACAGAGGGATTGGTGGGAACAGGTACACGTGCTTGTGGGACCACGGGTAAAGGAGACTGTCTCCCAGAGACAGAGAGTCCCGTCCCGCCCTGGTACAGAACAGGCGACACTTTGCCTTTTGACGTGTTACAAACACATCTATTCCTGGGTGGCCCCACTTGTCGAAAACTGGTTGGAGATACTCCCAGTTGAGTTCCCACTCGTGAAGGGATGCTCCCCCCCGCTCAGGAAGTCTGCATGTACATTCAGTGACCTGGGCAGGTGAGCTGCGATGAGGAACACATCCCGCAATTGGCATTCATCCCAAATCTCCAAGGCTAGTCGGCAGACTACTATGAACACCGTTCCTCCTTGCCAGTTCAGGTAGCGCAATGCTGTAGTGTTGTCGGTCAGGACTGCTACCGTGCAGTGAGCCAAGAGGTGATGAAAAGACCTGAGGGCATATTGGATGGCCAACAGTTCCAAAAAGTTGATGTGCTTGTGGGCCATGTGAGCTTCCCACCTGGCGCCCACGCATACACCTTTGAGATGTGCTCCCCATCCCTACAGGGATGCATCCATGGTGAGGGTCATTTTGGGGCCGGGTGAATGAAATGGGGCTCCATGAAGAAGGTTTCCTAGAGTTTCCCACCACTCCGGGGAAGCTAGCACTTGTGGAGGAATTGGGATTGGGGCTGCCACTGCGGATGGAACCTCTTGAGGAACCACAGCTGAAGTGGTCTCATCTGTAGCCTGGAGAAAACAAGTACAGCTATGGTGGTGGCCATCAGCCCCAGGAGTCGTTGAATCTGTTTTGCCGACGCATCACCCTGTCTCCTCAACAGGCTGATGAGGGTGATAATGTCGTCCGCCCTCTTGGGTGGAAGAAAGGCTCGGCAGACCTTTGAGTCTAGGATCACCCCGATGAATTGGACTCTCAATGAAGGAAGGAGCATCAACTTTTTTAGGTTCACTCTCAGACCTAGAGCATTTAGGGTGACCAGTGTCAAATCTATATGGTTGAGCAGAGTCTCTCTGGAGCTTGTCACCAGAATCCAGTCGTCGATGTACAGAAAAATCCGCACATCGTGAAGACTGAGGTAAGCCGCAATGACAATCATCATTTTTGTGAAGACTCTGGGCACTGTTGAGAGCCCAAAGGGGAGGGCTTTCTATTGAAAATGGCCGTCTCTGACCGCAAAATGCAAAAACCTCCTGTGAGATGGGTAGATAGTGAAATGGAAATATGTGTCTTGCAAGTCCAAGGTTATCATCCAAACCTCTTTGCCGAGGAGTGGAAGAATGCTTTGCAAGGTTGTCATCTGGAATTTCCGATAGGAGATGAAGCGGTTGAGTTTTCTGAGATCCATAATAGGCAAAGCAAGTGTCCCTTGGGGGGAGGGCGATTCTACTACCGCACTTGAGGCACTGTTTAAAGAAACCCCACCTCTTAGACATAGGCCGGGAGAGGGAGGCTGAGAAGGGGCCTGCCTAGCAGGGAGACCCAAACGAAAGAGTCCGAAAAAAGCAAATCCAGCAACAATATTGTCCTTTCACTTAACAGAAAAAATCTCCTAAGAGAAGAAGAAGAATAGGCCCTAAAGCCAGAAAAATTACCGACCGAAGTGGAGAAGATCCTACCAACGTGGCGGTCAGAAGAGAACTGGCAGGATTGTTGTGCCCCTCCCCCAGTCATGCGCAGTGGGGCCAGCACATGACTGGGGAGCGGGCGCAAAAATCCCTTTCGCTTTCTAAGAAGTACCGATTGGGGTCGGCGCAGGCGCACTATATCCCAAAAGTGTGATGCACAGAAACCACAAAGAATATCTAATAGTTCTTTTAACTGCAAACAAGGTATGTTTGAGTGTAAATTTCACAGCCAAAAGATCTTCAGACATTTGCATGACTCTTCACAGACCAAGTGCTTAAAAGCTTTCATCTTGATAACCTGAGCATCCATTTTCAAAGGACACTTGTTTTCCACACACCAAAAAGAGGTTCAAGTTGAGAGATAAACAAATATAAAGCCAACAGTCGTGTTAGTCTGACCCGCAATCAACAGTCATAAGACTTATAAGGAATGCTGTACATGTATTGTGCTCTGAAGCATTACAATATGATACACAATGTAATATGATACACAATCAATACAATACAATATGATACACAATCAATATGATACACAATAAGTCTTATGACTGTTGATTGCGGGTCAGACTATCACGACTGTTGGCTTTATATTTGTTTATCAAATTGAGAGATGACATCTGACCAAGCCTCAGAGGATTCAAGTTACAAGCCTACACTTTTATTCCATGACTTGGGCTGCTGTTGTGTGTTTGCTTCACTCCATTCTCAAGCCACAAATCAAGTAAAAAATCCATTTCAATTTTGCTTCTCCCTTTGCACAAATCAAACCTGCTGAATCTTGACTTTGTGCCTCTTTGTTTCTTCATGTTAACTCATTCTCATAAAGCATATGAGTTCTGCCAACATTGTCTGTGCGTGTTATGTACAAATGATGTCCACTGTACGCATAAAGTGTTAAGGGCGGGTATATACATAACTAACATGAAAAGGACAAATGAAATGGTCAGTGCCAGCAACAAAAACAGCAGGCTAAAACCATTCAGTGACAGCCAAGCACAGAAATAAAAATGAACCAAAAAAGGGAATCTGTTTGGGCCATCCCTAACTGCAACGTCCCACGAAATGTAACATTCTATCACTGAACTTGACTTTTTGGAGGGTTTGCTGCAAAGTGGTCATAGTATGGGCTGGACTGCGAGTGGACACCATTGTAGGAAGAACAACACAAGCCTAGCAGACATTCATCTACAGTCACAAGAGAAAAACTGTTTGTTTGTCCTGCCGCTGTGTAAACTCAAGACGGAAGGACTGAAAAGAGATATTAAAAAGTAAATGACAAAACCTACCCAGGACATTCAAGGCTTGGATTAATATGTCAAAAAAGTACCCCTGTAGACAGCAGGATTTGAAGAGAGCTGTACAATTTGTCAAACATTTCAAACACCAAATATAACCTTTTTCTGACAGAAACTGAATCTCATCCTTACATAAATATTCATAAGTGAACTCCATCTTATGCCAGTTGGAATACGGGAGCGTAAAGACAGCGTATATATGAGTAGCATATTAACGCTCCCTATGGCTATGTTGCAAAAACAGATCATACAGCAGCAGCAGCAGAAGAAGAAAAAGAAGCAGAAGAAGAACAAGAAGCGGAGGAAGAGGAGGAGATTGGATTTATACCCCGCCCTTCACTACCCAAAGGTGTCTCAGAGCGGTTTACAAACTCCTTTCCCTTCCCCTCCCCACAACGGACACCCTGTGAGGTAGGTGGGGCTGAGAGAGCTCTTGACAGAGACTGCTCTTTTTCAAGGACAGCTCTTATCAGAACTACGGCTTTCCCAAGTTCATCCAGCAGGTGCAAGTGGAGGAGTGGGGAATCAAACCCGGTTCTCCCAGATTAGAGTCCGCGCACTTAACCACTACACCAAACTGGCTCTTTAACATATAGGCCTGCATCAAAAATGCAGCACACGCAGTAAAGCTGCACTCACCACCACCTCATTCCTCATCTGAGAGTGAAGTCTCAGAACAATGAGACTGAATTAGTTTCCGAGGTCAGATGTTCCTCTATATACAGAAGCCACCAGCTTGGCATAAAGACTTTTTACACAAGAATCAAAGCTGAGGCCAGCCTTTGAGCATTCACACAGACGTGCTTCACTATATGTAGAACATGCCAAGTGATATAATGCAGGTATCATGACACTTCACAAACATGGGCCATCCATCCCTTCTCCCATATCAGATGGATTCCACCGGCACCATGCACAAGCACTCACAGAGCATATTTTACATGGGGGACAGGTCGTGGCTCTACAGTTGGCATGCAGAAACTCCATAGTTCAGTCTCTGGCATCTCCAATCAAAAACATCTCTGCACATATGTGCTGGGGAAGAACTTCCACTGCCCAAATCTCTGGAAAGCCGCTGCCACTAATACTAAGATAGGCCAAGGGATTTACATTTATTTGGAGCATTTTTAGACTATCTTTCATCAAATGAGGACACAAGGTGACCAGTAATAATAGTTTTAAAACAAAACTGCAATACCTGAACAGCAGCCTGACAAACCACTTAAAAAAAAATCATCAGTAATCAATATCTGCAGCAGCCACTACATGATCATAAGCCCTCTCTTTTGTACAATTTTCTAAGAATTAAAAGAGCAGGCGCTCTCCTGTTAAAGTCAGGAATGGCATCCCACGGCATGGCAAAAAAAGGCTCAAGATCCAGCTGTGTTGGCTTTAATCACCTGCACAGAGAGATAAGAAGTTGCACCAATTTTTAAGTAGCTTCAAATGCACACTTGTACACAAATGAGCCCAAGATGCACAACTAAGCTTCATCACACTTCCACCCATTGACTAGGGTGTAAAATCACACTTCAGGTGTGTGACAACGTTTATAGCCAACCCATCCTTTGGAAAACATGCTTATCATTCTGTAAAAATCAAAGAAACCCACACACTCTTCATGACCAATCAAATGTGCACATGCATAATTTAATTGGTCTTGTATGACTTGCCCAAACCCTCAAGCTTTGCTGGACCACAAGAGAGTTACAAGATGGAGAGGAACTAATGAAAACACTCCACCAAGAATAGTGAGGATACCATCAAGACAATACCCAGCTGAGAGATGGGCACCTTGGAAGAAGGGAACCTCAATGGTAAGACTTAAGCTAACTGCTTTCAGTCAGCTGTTCCCTGCACTCAACCGACCCTTCTTACATCTAAAAGTAATTCTGGGCTGGGATCAAGGGACATGTTCTGCACACAACATCTGCCTTCCTTCACCCATCTTAGTTTTTTGCTCTGAGTGAAATGGAAGAGGCGGCAGCGGAGGGGAAGGGGGAGAAGAAGGGGACGAGGATGACGAGGAAGAGGGAGGAGGAGGAGGAGGAGAACCTTCAGCTATTTTATCTGGCAGATTCCAAGGGATTCCCTATCCTAGCAGGTGCTGTCCTTGTAGGATTGTGTTGAAACTGTTGCCCATGTTCTCTTCCAGTGCCCTCTCTATTTGGCGTCCCGTCGGGATCTTCTATATCTCATATTAGGCCATTTTTTAGAGTCCCCTGATGATTTTAAGCTTCTTTTCTTGCTTGATAACACAGACACAGAAATAACTGAAATAACAGCAAAGTTTCTCTGCAGTGCCATGGCCCTACGGCCTGATAAATGATATGATGAATTAGGTTTTTCTTTATGATGATACTCTGTGATGTTACTCGGCAATTTTAATTTGACTCTGTGTGTACTTAGATTACTGTATTGGTTAGGAGGAGGAGAAGGGATTTATACCCCACCCTTCACTACCCAAAGGAGTCTCAGAGTGGCTTACAATCTCCTTTCCCTTCCCATCCCCACAACAGATACCCTGTGAGGTAGGTGGGGCTGACAGAGCTCTCTTGAGAACTGCTCATGAGACAACAGCTCTGAAAGAACTTATGACTGACCCAAGGTCACACCAGCAGCTGCATGTGGAGGAGTGGGGAATCAAACCAGGCTCTCCCAGATTAGAGTCCGTACTCCTAACCACTACACCAAACTGTCGTTTCCACCATCCCAACTGGTTCCCAGAAACGCTCCACAAGTGCATCGTGTGCACTTCAGGCTGTCAGAAAGATCAGCTTCAACAAAGCCTGCATTTTAAGGCTGATGAACAATTTACACCATAAATAAGACCAGACCATGAATAGGGTCCTAAATTGGACTGAACTGCAAACTGCAAGGAAAGCTGGATTTTGTTCTCTCGTTAAAAGTACTTTCTAATGGCATCACCCAACATGTCACTTCCCACCCCACTTTCCATTTCAGGAAGTGATCATTACTGGTCCAAAAGGAAAAAAGGACAATGCAACTAATAAAAGCCCCTTATGGATATCAATCCCCCAAACCACAGACATTGTCCAGGATGTGCAAACAAAGATACCAAAACACAGCTGCATTCCATCCTTTGTTAACTGACCTAGCTTTGCCAGGGTAACAAATACAAAGTTTACAGTTTATTGTGAAAATAAGCGCAATGCAAGTTAAAGAGGTCTGCACATCTTCTCACTGCATTCCCCACTGGCCAAGTTCCTTATTGATTTAATTAACAGATTTCAGAGGTGTGGTGGGTCCGCAAAAGGTAAAGGTTCCCCTTGCTCGAAAGCCAGTCGAATCCAACTCTAGGGGGAGGTGCTCATCTCCGCTTCCAAGCCGAAGAGCCAGCGCTGTCCAAAGGCGTTTCCGTGGTCATGTGGCCAGCGTGAGTAAACACCGAGGCACACAGAACGCTGTTTCCTTTCCACTGAAGTGGTACCTATTTATCTACTTGCAGTTTCTTGCTTTCAAACTGCTAGGTTGGCAGGAGCTGGGGGCAGGGACGGGAGCTCACTCCGTCAAGCAGCACTAGGGTCTCAAACTGCCAAACTACAGACCTTCCAGTCTGCAGCTCAGCATCTTAACCTCTGAGCCACCGTGGTCCGTGGAGTCTGACCAACCTCCTAATCTAGCCTGGTGCAGAATAATCCATAGGGGAAAAAAAGATGGAGTGGGGTCAGAGAGAAACAGCAGGATGCCACAGGTTTACTTTATTTCCACTTGCCGTTTGTTTATTTACTTACTTTCTTCATTTATACGCCGTCTTTCTCCCCAATGGGACTCCAAGCAGTTTAAGATCATTCTCCTCTCCTTGATTTTATCCCTTTTATCCTAGGAGGGAGGGTCAGGCTGAGAGGTCATGAGTGGCCAAAGGCCATTCAGCAGGCTTCCCTAGCAGACTATTGAACCAGGATCTTCGTGACCCTAGTTCAACACTGTAACCATTACGCAATTGCCACAACTGAGGTAAGGGCAGGTCTCTTCACTGACCTTCCCAACATGGCTGATCCTTCTTGCTTATTCCTCCCTCCCACAAAAACGATCACTGCTCATTAAAAACAAAACAAAGATGAACCATGGTATTTAAATAAGGATGAACATCCCAACTGAGACTAGATGTCTCCTGGGGTTTTTCTCCAAGAATCCTCTGGTCAATTTCACAAAACTTCAGCAGGCAGATCCCAGGTAAAGAAGGCCAAGGCACTCCCCAGATGTTGCCTTTTAGCACTGGGATTCAGAGAGTTGTCTCGGATGTGGAAGTTCTAGGGATGCCAGCCTCCAGGTGGGACCTGGGTATCCCCCAGAATTACACCTCATCTCCAGACAACAAAGATCAGTTCCCCTGGATAAAACAGATGCTTTGGAGGGTGGACTCTATGGCATTGTACCCAACTGTCCTTCCCAAGCTCCAACTGCAAATCTCCAGGAGTTTCCCAACCTGGATCTGGCAAACCTATGCCCCCCACCCCTTGCTGGTGGCCAGGGGGGAACTGGTAACCCTAGGAAGTTCCCTTTAGCCATCATAGGTAGTAGCCAACTGATCTCTCCTCCACAAGAGTGTCTAAGTACCTTTTAAAGCTACCTGTGCTCATGGCCACTACACTACAACATCTACCTCTGTATCTACAGCATTTTTATCCAGTCCTTCCCCCAAGGAACTCAAGTCAACATGCATGATTCTCCCTTCCTCCAGTGCGCAGCAGATACAAAACATAATCCAGAGAGGTTTTATATAATAAAATATTTGTGTTCGCACAGTTAAAAGAACAGTAGAACTAATTATGAAAGTAGCCTTTTATTTTTGGCAAGGGAAAAAAAATAAGAAAAGCAGATCTATTTTTTAAATTTGTAGCTATAAGTAGGTTGTGCACTAGTTATGGTTTGTAATATTTAATGTGGATTGTGTACGTTTATTTTGGGGTGGGGGATAGATGTGGCACTCACTTCTAAGGATGAAGTGCCATGGTTTGACCAACTGGTCTTGAAGGCCCGGCTAGGCATCTCTGACGCCCGCCCCCCCATCTAGGTGGCAAGCCAATTTATGCTCGCCTGCGGAGACTCATGGATCCAATTAGATTTCAGAATGCTCTGCGGGATCCGCTGCCTTCCAGCGCCTGATTAGATGAGCTGGTAGAGGACTGGAACTCTCGTCTCTCTGAAGCCATCAATGAGGTTGCTCCCCAACATCCTCTCCCGTTTTAGATCGTCCCCCTGGTTCACTTCTGAACTAAGGGGGATGAAACAAGAACTCAGACGACTTGAGCGAGTTTGGCGACAGGATCATGACGAAGCTGCAAGAGCATCCTATAGGACGTTTATGAAAGCAGATGAGGTGGCACTAAAGGCTGTGAAGAAAGAGTTCTTCTCTGCCTCTATCATGTCCGCTAGCTCACGCCTGGCACAATTATTTAGGGTGATTCGGTCTTTGACATCCCTGACAAAAGGGAATGAAAAGAATAGGAATTTGACAATTGGCTGTGAGGCATTTGCAAGCTTTTCTGTGGATACAGTCTTGTCACTCCACCAGGACCTGCCTGCTAACACTGATACAGTAAGTGAACTAGAGGCCCCTTGGCCATCTTTGGATTCAGTTTTTGACACCTTCAGCCTCCTCTCCTCTGCCAATGTTGATACTGGGCACTGTCAGACCAACCACGTGCCCCCTTGACCTGTGTCCCTCATGGCTGGTGAAGGCTGTTGGCAAGGGAATACAGGGCCCGTTGAGGGAACTTATCAACCAGTTCCTACAAACAGGGACCTATTCCGAGGGCCTCAAGGAGGCCACGATTTTTTGGGGGAAACAACTCAGGATCCTTCTGATCCTACCAATAACTGCCCAGTTTCGAATGGAAGATTTGTCTTCACATACCATGAAGCTTCCTTCTCAGTGGTCCAGGAGTGGGGCAGTCCTTACTCATGGGATTACAGCTCCTCCTTTCTGAAGGCAGGGCCGGCCAACAATTTTGATCCCAGAGGGGAGAGGCTTGTTCCCTGGATTCCCAGTCATTCTCCAAGCCGTGACTCCCTGTTTCGAACTATGTTCAAAGACAAAAAAACACACCTCCCCAATGGGGAACATGTTCCTAACCCTTCACTTGTGTCCCTTAATTGGAGCAGAAGGTCGGAGGTTCGCAGTATAACCTCGACAGAAAATCAACCACTGTTCTAAATAATTTCCTTATTTCCCAGCTCATTTGGCATGCCTGCTTGTACCACCAAGGATACAGAATACTAGACCCATTCAACTCCCAACACCCCAAGACCCCCAAAGCTGCCATCCCTAAAGGGTGCGAAGGACTGCCCCACTCCTGGACCACTGAAAAGGAAGCTTCACGGTAAGTGAAGACAAATCTTTCATTCTCCAGTGGTCCTGGGAGTGGGGCAGTCCTTACTCCTGGGACTTTAAAAAGTAGTGTCTCCCAGGGTGCGTCCAGCAGCTTCTTGGTCTACATGGTGTGTTGCAAGACTCGTCTACCGAAGGCTGCCTCTGCCATGGCCAATTTATCAATTCGGTAGTGTCTTGTAAATGAATGGACTGATTCCCATGTAGCCGCCCTACAAATAGTCTCCAAGGAACGAAAAGCCCTGTAGGCCACAGAAGTAGCCACTCCACTCAGAGAGTGTGCTGTGATGCCCTATGGTGGCTTCGTATGCCATCACAATGCAACCCCTCAACCATGTACTCAGGGTGGAGGTTGAAATCCTCTTGCCTAGCGAGGATTTCCTAAAAGAAATAAATAAGGCATCAGTGGTTGTCAAGTGTTTGGTCCTGTCCAGACAGAAACTAAGTGTCCTACACACATCCAAGCAGTGCCATTCTTTTTCCCTCCCATGCTTGGGGTTAGGGCAAAAAGATGGTAGCACTATGTTCTCTGATCTATGGAACTCCGAATTCACCTTAGTTATGAATGCTGGGTCCTGGCGAAGAACCACCCTTTCCTTATGAAACACACACAGTTCCTTATCAATGAATAAGGCTTGCAGTTCTGAAACCCTCCTAGCGGATGTAATGCTCACATGCAGGCTTTTTTGAAGGAAAGATCTTTCATGCTAAAGGTAGCCATTGGCTCAAAGGGCTCCCTACATAAGACTTTAACAACAACATTAAGGTTCCAGGTTGGAAAGCGGTGTGTTTTGGGTGGATTCAATAGAGAAGTTCCCCTCAAGAATCTTTTAACATGAGGATGTTGTACTAGTGACTTCCCTTTCCTTGCCCCCCATAATGCCGAACGAGCAGCCACCTGACACTTCAATGAGCATATGCTAAGACCTTTCTCTAACCCTTGTTGCAAAAAGAATAAGATCTCACCCACTGAGGCCAACAGCAAATCCACCCCCTTATCCATGCACCAGGAACGAAAGACCCTCCAGGTAGTGTTATAAACTCTATTTGTGGATCCCCTTCTGGATGCCAACATGGTTTCCACCATGGTTTTACAGCAGCAGTTAGCAGGGGGGAGACCGTTCTGTCCTGACGCAAGAGCAGGACGAGGAGCAAACCTGGTGCACATGTTTGCACAAGCCACGACCTTCCCTTTTCAGTTCTGATTTCAAGTTTAAGAAGCAACAAAAGCAACAGAGAATTTTTGTATGTATGTGTTTCCTCACTGATTAATAAAGACCTCCATTAAAAAGATCCTTTAAAGATATCTCCATTTCGAGAACGTATACACGGCTGTGGAAAGGAGTGGAGTAAAAGGCTTGGAAATGGCGGCGAGAGGGGAGATTGACGATACTCCAGCAAGTGAAATTGTATTGTTGGACTTAAAAAACATGGAATTTGTCCACTTATCTTTGGAATAGTTTAAAGAATACTTAATCAACGAGATTCGGAAGGCAGGAGAGGAAGGCAGCAGAGGAAGCGTGTAAAAATATCTGCAAGAAGTATCAAAATGCTGACTCAGATGCTGCAAGCGAGGAAAGCGAGGAGGAACCAACGCCCCTACAGCGAACTGTTAAGAGCTCCGAGAAAGTCGACAAACAACAGAAAGAGATAAGAGATTTATCCTCCACACCGACGAAAGAAAAAAGGAATGTTTACAGGAAGGGGGGAAAAGCAAAGGATTTCATAAAGCGCAGTTTGTAGTTCACATAAAAAGGAAGAAGCAAGCTAAAAGGAGAATAATGAGGAAAATAAAATGCTGCTGATAGAGCTGATAAAACAGAAGAAGCAGAACCCTAAAATGAGAGACGGTGAGTACAAAGGACTAAAACATCTAGGCACAGTCATCAGAAAGAAATTGTTTCAGAAAACAACGCGGCTGCATCTATTATGTGGTAGAGGAACTCCATTTTGGCTTAAAATGTCTCAGATGGTAGAATTGGAAATGTTTGGCAAAGCTGTTTTGATTATCCTTGTGAATGGTTAAAATGATTCTGGGTAAACATTCTGGAGAAAACCATGTGGCAGTATATACTATGTAGCAGATAACTGCTTCTATATATTTAAAATAGGTAATGCTCAATGTCTTAGGTTCTGAGAGGGAAATCTTTCGTAAAGAGGTTTTGTTTATGTATGTGGTCGGCTAAAGTGATTCTGGGCAAACATTTTTTCTGTACTTTAAGTGCTTATATATTCAAATGCTGCATGTACTGGCTGGTTTATTTTTGTAAATTACTCATGAGCTAAAGTTGGATGATTAGTGGAAGAGGGAATGAAGTAATGTATTCATAATTTTGTTTTGTTAGATAAATATTTAAGCTATCAGGTCCTAAAAATAGGAATGTAAATGCGAGACCATGATCTTCTAAAATATGGGATATTTGTGTTATGAGCAATCATAAAAAGATATAAAAAATATAAAGCAAGACAGAAATGAGACTGAAAATAGAGCGATACTATGATAGTATAATATAATATGCTGAAGGCTTCAGTTGCTGGAACAAAAGTATTTGGTAAAATTGTTCTGCCTATTTATTAGAAGGTTAGAGTATTCTCAGTGAAAATTGCTTTGTTTTTTTTATTTTAGTTTATTTCTACTTTATCTTTTTATGGCAGCTTTCATACTACGTGCATATTAAAATGATATTGGTAGTATTTATGGTTATGCTTAGGATGACAAAAATAATGTTTAGGCTCAATTAAGCTTTTGTTGAGTCAATGCTGGGTTAAGACCGTCTAGGAGGTGACTTACACAACATGAGTTAATGGAAATTGATAAATAATTATGTTACAAATGAGAAGATCCTGTATGAGAAGTTGGGAATGATATGTTCTATGTATTAAGGAAAATATGTACAAATTTATGGCCAGATAAGATTTGTGAAAATTTGATTGGTAATTTTTGGTATGCTGAATTGTTCTGTTGCTTTAAGCAATCTATCTCTGTTTGCTTGTTTTTATGTTTGTTCGGAAACCAATAAAGAAATTATTTTAAAAAATTAATATACCAGCCTACTTGATCGAAGAAGAACACCAGCCATCAATGGAAGACAGATCAGAGTACCGATTGGCCGAAGGACACATCACGTTGTGCCCGAACATCAAGGGCGTAGTGCGTCACAAAAGTCATCTGCGAGGACCACGTGTCAGCAGCGCAAATGTCCTCTAGAGGGACTCCCTCAAGGAAGGCTGAAGATACAGAGACAGCTCTAGTTTATGTTCCTGTGTGCGTAGTTTGATACCAGCAATGTCCGGATGTGCTCTTATGGCATTGGCCAGTGGCTCAAGCGATAACGCAAATAGGATGGGGGATAATGGACACCCCTGCCGAGTACCACGTAAAAGTGGGATGGGTTTGGAGCACATTCCATTAACTTTAATTCTAGTAATGGGAGAAGCATACAATGTTTTAATAGTAGACAAAAATCTCTGTCCAAACCCCATTGTTTCTAACACAGAAAAAAGATATGGGAACTCAACCGAATCAAACGCCTTTTCCACATCAAGTGATAGAAAGGCCATATTAAGTTTGTTCCTTTGGGAATGACGAAGTAAGGACATCGTTTTAATAGTGTTGTCTGCCAAATCCCTACCAGGGATAAAACCGACCTGATCCTTTTTAATATATCTAGCTATAAATGTGTTTATTCTCTTGGCCAGAGCTGCCGTTAAAATTTTAAAATCTTGGTTAAGGAGGGAGATGGGTCGATAGGATGCCGGATCCAAAGGATCCCTATTCTTTTTTAGAATTACGACTGTGTGAGCTTCACGCCACGAAGGTGGAAAGTATCCTGAAGTCAGAACCTCATTACATGCTTCAGTCAGATGAGGCACTAGAGATTTTGCAAACATTTTATAGAACTCTGATGTGTACCCATCAGGGCCCGGGGTCTTCATAGGTTTTAATGATTTTATAACCTCCATAATTTCTTCATTAGTAAAAGGTTCTTCTAACAATAGCTTATGGCTCTCTTCCAATCTGGGCACTATGTCTTTGCCTTTTAGAAAAGAAATCATCCGTTCATGGTCTAGTGGACAGGAAGTGTATAATTTTTTATAGTATTCTTCAAAAACATCAGATATAGAATCATTGTTATTAAAAACGTCTCCATTCCGACTTTTTATAGCAGAGATCCTATTAGCTGACTTCAGGGCTTTCGTCTTATGGGATAGTAATTTCAAAAATTTTGGTGATCTAAACCAATATTTTTGTTTGGTATAAATAAGCTGC